>NC_088869.1:34949384-35085831 GCF_032884065.1 Artemia franciscana | reverse complement strand
CTTCTAAATTTTAAATTTCATTGAGATCCGATCACCCGTTCGTAAGTTAAAAATACCTCATTTTTTCTATTTTTTTCAGAATTAACCCCCCCCCCCAACTACCCCAAAGAGAGTGGATCCGTGCCGGGCATGTCAATCATGTATCTAGGACTTGTGCTTATTTTTCCCTTCAAGTTTCGTCCCGAACCCTCCACTCTAGGTCTTATCCAAGATTGTAGGTTTCCCCCTCCCAACTCCCCCTAATGTCACCAGATCTGGTCGGGATTTAAAATAACAGCTTTGAGACATAATATCCTTCCAAACATCAACTTTCATTAAGATCTGATCAACCGTTCGTAAGTTAAAAATACTTCGATTTTTCCATTTCTTCCGAATTAACGGGCCCCCCACTCTCTCCAGATGGTCAAATCGGGAAAATGACTATTTTTAATTTAATCTGGTCCGGTCCCTTATACGCCTGCCAAATTTCATCGTCCTAGCTTACCTGGAAGTGTCTAAAGTAACAATACCGGGACCGACAGAATTTGCGATTGCTATATGTCACTTGGTTAATACCAAGTGCCATAAAAAGACTACGACATTCTTACATTTTGAAAATGTGTTTTCTTTGGAACTGAATCTAAAAGTATTTTAAATTAACAAAAAAAAATTATCAAAGCTATTATACGCCAAACAAAGCTCGGTTCAATAAGTTGATTTCAAAGGTGAGGTCATTCATTTTTTTTTCAGAATTCTAGCGTGAACATTCTAAACTGTTTCCTTTACAACAGCTTCAGTCTTACGTTTTTGCTTATTTTTTAAGCCAACATCTTCTAAGAAACAAATTCTAGGATAGTAAAGTGTTTCTTGTGGGTTCATATGAATCAACATAGTTTCTTTTTCGAAGAATGACAGCATCCGCAATAAAATTTGACCGCTAATGTGGCAATCAATAATTTACATGAAATTATTAAACCAAAAGTGTAATACTGACGACTTAGAACGAAACACAGTTTATTATTTATTTTCTATCAATGCTTTTTACTCAATTTTTTTTTATAAAGTATTTTCTAGAACTCTTGCATTGATTCGCCAAAGAATTTCTAGTAACGTTCAACGGATAATAATAATAATAATTTACTGAGGCCACTTTTACGATAGACAAAAAGAGTAAATGCTAAAAAAGAACAATAAAAAAAGAAAACACGTTTATTACAAATCAATCAGAGTAATATAGCTCAACCATAATAACATAAATAAATCTCAATGCAAATCAACTACAATAATAAATCAATTACAATATTGAACCAACAATTATTAAAATAATTTTAAAATCATTAATTTCTTAAATTCCGGTAAAGATAATACCCCAGTTACTCGCCAAAGAGGGGCCTATCAAATACCCTGTGATTGTGTAAATTACTATGTCGGCAGGACCCATCAGAATCTAGAAAAACGGATACAATAGCAAAAAAAAAGGCATAGATAAGGCATTAATTTCAAGTAGTTCCAGCAACTCCTTTGATTCTGCTTCAGGTTGGCATATATTTAATAATCCGTCCCACACGATACTTTTTGAAAAATCTTCACTCATCAGTAATGATTTGGGGATAAAACAGGTGGTTTGAGAATCAATCGAAATTATCTCAAAATAAATAATAATATTTCTTGGAACAGGGACTTAGGGGAATACTCACTAAATTTTTTATACTCAAATTTAATTAAAATGATATAACAAAATATTTTACTAAACCGATTTATATTAGTATTGAACCAGCTTCGAAAAGGCCTTTGAGACAGGCTGCTAAAAAAGCAAGATTGGCTCTGAGAAATTGCACTTAATCACTTTGTTGTCTTTAGTTTGAATGAATTTATATTCTCACTTCATTCTTTTTGTCAGTCCTGGTTGAACTTCATTGAAGTAAGGATGCTAGGGCTGTTTTTAAAAAAAGTTTTTAGAAAACATTATTTAGTTTTAATTCTCACACTTTAATGTAAGTTTATTTATATATACATATTTTCTCTCTTGTTCTCGTATTGTACTGAAGACGGCCCTTGGACATAGGGCCAAAATATTCACAGAACTGATTTCCACTGTCTTGAAAAGATTTTCCCTATTGTTTCTACTTTGTATTTGTTTGTGAAAGAGCAAGGTATTGAAGAGGGGGGCAACCTCTTCATGTAAGGAATAATTTTTGTTGGTTTTGAGCTGTAATATGGCCCCTTCAGCTGAAAAAACTTGTTTTTTTTTAATTTAATTTCTGATCGTTATTCAAATAATGCCGCAAATCTGGCTCACACTCCAATGAAAAATTCCCTCCCCTCTCAGGAAACTCCTCCGTGAAAAGTTCCTTATATGTAATTTAACCGCCACCCCCATGAAATTCTTCCCGGACAATTCCCTCCTCACTGAAAATCCCCTCCCCCTCATATGACTTCTTGCAGAACATTCAGCCTGAAAACTTCTCCTTTGTATACTTTTTTTTTAGAAAAGACTAAGTTCTATTCGTTTTTCCCCTTGCTGTGGAAATTCCCTTCTGCGTGGAAATTATTTCCCACAAATCCGAACACGTTAAAAATTTCTCCCGGATAATTCTCCTGGAACATCTTCATATGCAAAATTGGGTAGGCAAAGAGAATGTGAGACCAAAAAATGGAGTTTCGTATAGGAATTTTCTAAATCCCCAAAGTGTAACCTTGAAAAGTTTACAACTGGAAATATCCCTCCACACTGAAAAATTATCTCAAAGGAAACCCACCCAAAGCAAAAAATCAACCTTCCCCTCGAAAAATGTCTATATACTTCCCAATAACCAATACTATGTATAAACAATAAGCGAATTTTAAAGCTTAAAGATCTATCCCCAGGGGCTGGGGAGTCATTTTATCCCCAAGAGCATCTATACAGAACTTTTCAACTATGTTGAGCAAAATGGTTATTTCAAAATTTTGACCGGACAATTTTGGAGAAAAAAAGGGGTGTGGGAGGGGGGCTAGTTGTCCTCCATTCTTTTTGGTTATTCAAAAAGGGCAATAGAACTTTTAATATCTATTTAAAAGCGCTTTTTCAAGATATTCTTGGACTATTGGCTTGATGTGATCGCCCCTGGGGGAAATAAACACACATCCGGGATCTTTCTTCTGGCAAAAATTACAAAATTCCACATTTTTGCAGATGGGAGCTTGAAACCTCTACATTAAGATTCTTAGATACACTGGATCTGATAGTGTGATTTTTATTAAGGCTTACAGTTTGTCTTTGAGAGTTATCTGAAAATCTGTAAAGAGATAAGACAGTAACCTATTGAAGCAGTAACCTATTTTTTGTTTGCGTAACTGTATGAACTTGTGAACTGGGTCACTCTCCTGAAACTCCAGGCAAACAGGCCCTATTAGGTTATGGAAGCTTGTCTGCCTTGCAATTCCAGGTGACTTGTTGGTCAAACAATATTTAATTATTTTTTTGTTAGTGAAACTGTTTGAGCTTGTAAATTGGGCCACTCAGCTGACATTCTAGGCAGGTGGGCCCACCTCTTAGAATTATGGACGCTTGTTGGCTTGCGAGCTTGGGTGACTTTTTGGTCAACTCAATATTTAATTCATTTTTTGTTAGCGGAACTGTCTGAGCTTATGAATTGGGTGTCAAACCTGACCCAACACTCTAGGTAGGCGGGTGAGCTCTGTTAGACTGTGGACTTGACCCTTCTTTGCTTGCGATTTCAGGTGACTTCACGGTAATGTGTCGATTCTAAAACATGGTTAACCTGCCTGAGACATTAGGTGGGCGTGCCTTTCCACACAAGTTTCCAAAAAGTTTGATCGTCCCTCAGTTCTATGGCTATCTATCTTTGTTCTACCCTAGGATATATGGGTGGATGATGGACTATCTATCAACAAGTGACATCATTTTCATACGATTCTGAAAAAAAATCTTATGCCCGCTTTGCCTGTCACTCACACTATCTATCTTAGCTTTGTCTCCAGTTGGCCAATGGCTTGAAGGCAAATATACAGTAATTCAACGTTTTATAGGATCATAAAAAGGGTACTTCATTTGAATCACATTTGATCAGGACCACATTTGAAATAACCGCATGAAATTAACCTATAAGTTTGATATCTATGTAGCACTTTGCTAGGCTGATAACAAGCTTTTTGAAGCTTTTGCCCTGATACAACAGCCAAAAATTTGTAAGTAGACAGTGTGTAGCCTAGGAAGGGACTGCTGCCAGCCGTGACGCAAAGGAAACACTCATAAGAGGAAATAGTCTCAATACCATTCCCACTGCAGGGTTTTTCTAGACCTAATAGATCTTGTTTCACTCCGGAAAAAAAGAAAGTTTACCTCGTACAAAGTTTACCTCGTATGCAATGGAACAAGTCCAAATTATCTTCAGTGAGAAGATGCTCTTGAAAACACATGTTAAAAGGTTCTCATATGCACTTATAAAGAGAGTCCTGCTTTAGGGAATTGTGACCGTAAATATCTTGACATGGTAAAGAGAGTACTCATTATTTTATTTTCAAGTCATCAATAAAAATGTTTACATTTCATACTGAATATTATATATTTACAACCACATCTAGCGAACTCCCCAATGTTTACTTACTGCAAGGATTGCCCTTGGTTGATTCGAAATTCCAAGCACTAAGACGACATCTTGGCTCGACCGATAGATAATTTTGGCCAAACATTCTAGATCTTGGCAGTTGACACACATGGCTCAAGTTGCACGAGAGTGCAGGCACGTACGCAGGAAGTTTTTTTCGGGGGGGGGGGCAAAACCTTCGAAACAGCAGATATGAAGTAGCACTTTCTTTTATTTAGTAATGCAAAGAGCACGTATATCGGAAAATACAGATTAACTTTAATCTGTAGTATTGTAGCGGATGGGGGGGGGGAAGACTGGAGCCTCAAAAGTACGTTTTAGTCTCAGGTTATGTTCATAGCGATTTAGAACCAGCGATTAATCTATTATATCACACTGAAAGGGAAATTTTAAAGTTAACAGTGCAATATGGGTGCTGTGGGGGGTAGTTCTTCTATTACAAAAACGTAGGTTTCAACGAAAAATGATAGTTTCCAAAATTGGTCCATTAAAAGCTGTACTCAATCCTGAAAAGGGGGGATAAACGCCCTAATATCAAGGATAATTTTATTTTGCTGTGGAAAGAAAACTCTCTTTACAAAAAAAAAACAGTACAACAGTACACCAGTACAACAGTACAACAACAAAAAAACAAAACAGTACAACAGTAACAGTACAATTGATAATTACTTCAAAGAGGGTAAAAAGTTAGACAGAAAATGGGTTAATAATTGGGCTGTGACTTGACCGGATAATTAAATGCTGTAATTTCCCCAAAAAAAGGCTTCACAAATGTATCTAGATTCTTAATAAATTTTCCTACTTTTGCCAGGAATCCCAAGAAACCATGGGTAAATTAAACATTTCACAAAATTTCGGGGTGTGTGGGGGGGGGGGCGGTTCCAAGGCCCCCCTTGTGAACGTGCCAGCGAGAGTGTATAGTTTTCGTCACCTCATCTAATTAACCTGAGGTAATGAAAACGAACTTTACCGCCTTGTATTGACCTAATCAAAATATTTCAGTCGCACAGTATGGAAAGATACAGCTGGGCCAGTTTTGCAACAGCGGCAAAAGTTAGTTTAGAGAGTTTCACATTATCCTGAGGTAGCCCTAGTGGTAGCGATGAGACCAGGTTCTCTGCTTGAGAGATATGGCTTGGAACTATTACCCATGAGTTTCTCTATGTAATAACTTGTTTTAGTCTTTCCAGAACCCCAAAGACAATCCAGGATATGTTTTTGCTTCCTAACAATATGAAACATTTGTTGGTTGTTTCATAATCGCCATAGAAAATGGGTGGGTTTCTTGCAAGGTTTGGTATTTTACCGAGGCTAAAATTGCATTCTTCGTCACCTTTTCTACGTAACCGTATTTCACAGGACTCACTCAATCTGTATAATAGAGTGGATACACATCGTGTGGAATAACTGCACTTTCTTTGGGGTTACAAATAGTGAGACGAAAATGAACAGTCCTCTTACTGTTAAGATTCTTTAGCTCTCGTGGCCACCTTCCCTAAATATGTTGTTACTCTTATTAGCTTCTCATCTTTCCTTTCAGATTGAACCAATCTATATATATATATATATATATATATATATATATATATATATATATATATATAAAATTATACGCACGGGGTATCACGTCCTTATTTAATAATTTTACTTCGTGAAGATCTTTCTAATAATTAACTGATCTTTGTGGTGTTTAATAAATCATTGGAATGTTTGACAGAAACTAAGTCTCTAAAACAGAAAAATATAAATTATATTACAGAACAATCTATTTATTTTTCTCACTTGGCAAAAAAAGTAGAAGCTTCTCTCCACTGAAGCAGCAATCAAACTTTAAAAGATCAGGAATTCTTCAAATACAAGACTTTGATGCCTACTAATGCCTGGAATGTTAGGACTGGTGGTCTACATGTTCTTGTGGAAAGTACGAATGGATAAAGGTTCTTGTCCACTGCTTTCATACGGCTGGTAAGTGAGACTCGGAAGTGGTCCATGCCCCTTAAAATCCGTTTTCTCTATCTTTTTGGCTGAAAGTGCCGTTTCCATAAACATCAATCCAGTGGCGTAGCGTAGGCCTTCGCCCCCTGGGGCATACTGGCAATTTTTCACCTTCCTATTTTAATTATTAGTCAAGAAAATTAGCAAAAGTAAAAAGAAGCTATTTTAAATTTGTTATTAATTAAAAATGCACTTCTCGCATTCTATTTATAGTAACAACATTTACACTGTAGTATCGATATCTGTGGCATGCTCAACTGACAAAATATCTGAATTTTCTTAGCCTTAACATGGGCACAATCGATAGATATTTTTATTAATTTTGGCTTAGAGAAGCATCTCTCGCAATTGCTATTACTGATGGAAGATGTTAAAAAGATTCTCAACATTATGATAATGCTTAATATGCCATCTTCATTTAAACTCTAAATGTTCAGCACGAATTCTACCTAGATAGGCGGCTTTACTGGAGTTTAGGCTTTATATCAATCATATGAGAGACGATATAAGGATTGACGCAAATGGGGTGTTGGTAATTCTTATATACACAAACGCATATTCAACAGTAGATCTTTTCACTTTTTTTAATACGAAGGGTTCAAGACCCAAATAAATCTAAAATAGGGATAGCAGCTTGCTAATTCCAGTACCCTTGAAAGTCAAGAGATAAAATAGAGGGTATTATTTTATATCCCTATATATAAGGACTTCCATTTACTCCTAAAAAAATGTATAAATTAAAAATATTTTCAACTCTAAGAGATTCATTGGTTTGGCTCCAAATATTGAGTCCTCTGTAAAATTTTTTTCCTGCTGTTCTCATTGGTTCTAACAACCATTGGTACTTCATAACAAAAAAATTAATTCTTGTGACTTTTAATTATGGGTTCTTGTTCAGGAGTGTGGAGCTAGTACATCGAGATAGTATATTTTGAATTTTTTCAAGAAAATTTTAAGCGAAGTGATCAAAATGATAATTTTTATAGGCGGGTGAATTACACCATCTATATCATTCTGTTGAGTTTGCCGAGGATCGAAAGTAGTAATCAGCATGCCCTAGGTTAGACTCCAATAAATTTCTATTGTACCAAATTAAGAAGCTGAGGCCTCGCATTCAGGTCCAAATAAGGTTTATCCTAGTGTCAAAAATCTATTCCGGTTTCATGTGTGTTAATTATTAGCTGTTGGTTTACATCAAGACTGCAATAAAACCAGCGCATGCTAATTATTCACCAAGCTCTGTCGTTGAGCTTTAGTAATCTTGCTTTATTACTCTAAGCTACACTTGTTTTTCTTTTCAGTTTTCAATCATTAATATGTATCTTCTCGGCTACTCCGACTTGTTTTATATCTTGTACTTCTTTTCAGGAGCCGTCGCTCTCTACATTCTTATCATAATTCCCAATTTTAAGTTAGCGTTAAAAAAAGAAATCTTCCCCGAGTGGTTAAATAAACAAACAATTTTTTTCTAATGACCGTAAAGAGGAGAAACATTGCCACTTATAACGAATAGAAATTATGATACATACTGGGAGGACTAAGCACCTTACGCCCAGCCCCTCCTCTAACCCCTGCTCTAAGTGCAAAAGTTTAAAAAACTTTTAACCAAAGCCAATTATGACTGCAAAAAATACTAACAGTTAGTAATCGTAGTTGTTTTTACTGCCAATCACCTTCTAAGCAAACCAATTTAAAATTTTTATCATTCGGAGCAAATACAATTCAAGTTCAAGTTCAAGTTCAAGTTCTATTTATTCTCATAAAATAACAATAACAAAAACAATATCCCAAAGGGCTCAATGGCCCGTTATTTGGGAAACGGCATACAATAAGTAAAGAATCATAAAAGCTTGTCATAAACATACTAAAAAACATCTAAATATAAATATGTAAGGAAAAGAAATCACCTCACCGGCAGTCCCCACGAAACAGCGACCCTCACATCACCCGATAATAAAATACAAATTAAAATTCGCGCGTCATCGAGGATACAACACCAACAAAACAACAACCCAAAAAAAGGAAAAAAAATAATAAATAAACCATAAGAAACATTTAATAAGAAGCCTTTAATAAGAAACTTTTCATCTGTCTCTTAAAGGAGCCAAGTGTTCGTGACTGCCGGATCTCAGCGGGAACCAAGTTCCAAGCACGTCCCACAGTCACAGCCAGGCCGAAGTCTGAACGAACCGAGGGACTAGCTGGAATCATCACATCCTCCCGGTTACGAACGATATATAAATTTACTTCCCCTACTAGTTTAAGCAGTCCCGAAAAACAACATGGGAGATCTCACTGGAAATATTGATATGCCAACAAAGATAGAGATAAACCATAAATATCTTTAATTTTGAGGAGGTCAAGATGAGTGTGTGTAGCCGACTGGAGAATTCTTGCCGCTTTCTCATAAAGATTGTGAATAGGAGCAAGTACCGAGGGAAATGTGGACATCCACACAGACGAACAGTAACATATATAAGGGTAAATCAGAGAAAAGTATAAAAGACGGAGGATAGGGAAAGGGAATAAACGCTTTAATTTTCGGATGATCCCAAATCCACGGGAAATTTTTCACTCTTATTATTTGAACATGCCACTTAAATGATAAATTTTCATCCAAAAGAACTCCCAGGAATCGCACATATCGATCCGGGGGACGACTTATGGAGCCTCTTGGTGTATGAAGCTCAGTAATTGTGGGTCAGCTCACACCTTTACGACAAAAAATAAGAAGGTGGGATTTTTTTACATTTAAAGTTAGTTGATTTATATCAAACCAAAAGAGTATTTTCTCAGTCATTGCTTGAAGCTTTAGAATAAGGGATGATTCATCCGGAGCTGCAGCACCTAAAGTAGTGTCATCTGCAAATGCTATTAATTCTTCTTGACTATTAGGTGTGTACACCAACGTACTCTGAGAGTAAGATTTGTGACACAATCCACAGCAAACATTGTTAATTGGGGTGTTAAAAAGTCGGTAGAGATCGTTCACATATACGAGGAAGAGGGTTGGCCCAAGAATAGAACCTTGGGGTACTCCGTATTCAATTGGAACTTTTTCGTCTGTAACTTCTGTGGCGATAGATCTGTCAGTTAGGTGTGACGAGAACCAAGACAATGCTTCCCCACGGACACCAAAATGACAAAGTTTACCAATGAGAATCTTATGTGTAAGGCTGTCAAAAGCTTTCTTTACATCAAGAAAAATGGCTGCAGGAATAAGATTAGAATCTAAAGATCGTCGTATAAACTGAAGAAGTCTATTACAAGCATGTTCTGTAGAATACTTTGCGCGAAACCCAAACTGAGGCTGATGGAAAAAAAATTTAGCTTCAAGAAATCTCACCAGACGTTTGAGCATTGCTCTTTCAAATATCTTAGAGAACACTGACAGAAGAGAGATCGGTCTGTAGTTCCTAGGGTCCTTTCTGTCACCTCCTTTAAAGAGAGCTATAACACGAGCAAGTTTAAGACGTTGGGGAAATACTCCTAGTTCAAATGACCTATTAATCAAGTGGTAAATTGGGATGATAATCGATGGAAGAATATGTTTAATTACTTTAGCAGAAATTTGCTAAAATTTCGAATTGAAAAATCATTTTCAAGCTCAAAGTATTGCGATTTTTACCACATTACTCTTATGTGAGATTTCTCTTTTTTTTGAAGTAAGCGTTGAAAAAATCAAGTTTTGGCATGAAAAGTGGAATATTGAAGGGCATGGCAGCCCTCTTCTATGTACAAGGTAATTTCTGTTCGTTCTAAGTCTGAATGCTACTATTTACTCTGATTTGCAAAAAAAATCATGATCTAATTTATCAATAGAAACATTGTCAAGAAAGCATTATTCAAAGAAGGATAAACAGCCATATTAAAACTTAAAATGAGAGAAACAAAGTCGTATTGTAATTAAAACTAAAAAGAACACAATTATTACGAATAAATAGGTGGAACCCAAAATGACCGGAAAATAAAGTGAATAGATCCAACGAACACTAGCAATAAAAGATGCTGCTATCGATGAATCCTAAAACAAACAGAAATTAATAGGAAAGACCAAGTCAAGCTTGCAGCAGACAGAAAATAATACACATTACTTGGTCATTTCGACCATGTTAGATGAAATGGCTACCAACGAACTTTAATTCTCTGCCATGGAGGGACATGAGAGTAACGAAGGTAAAAAAAGAACAAGAGGGGCCTTTTTGGCCCTCGATCGTATTGCCCTTACAAAAGGCGCTAATAATATCAGTCCTGATCGAATGAGCTACATTCCAATTTCTTACGACCAACGGTTTTCTGAGAAACAATGAACTTCTTCTTTACTAAGTCAACTCTGTTTAAGCAATAATAATAATAATAATTGCACATCTCTAAAAATCAAACAGTTCGTGGTAACGAACTGTAGTAAGGAGCGACCCGGCTCAATAGTAAACGAGACTCTAAAAAACGAAATTTCGATACTAAAAGATATATCAAAAGAATCGGATTTTTATTTTGATTTTAAATATATAAGTTTCATCAAATTTAGTCTTTGTCATCAAAAGTTACGAGCCTGAGAAAATTTGCCTTATTTTGGAAAATAGGGGGGACACCCCCTAAAAGTCATAGGATCTTAACGAAGATTACACCATCGAATTCAGCGTATCAGAGAACCCTATAGAAAAAAGTCCAAGGTCCAATCTACAAAAATGTGGAATTTCGTATTTTTTGCCAGAAGACAAATCACGGGTGCGTGTTTATTTGTTTGTTTGTTTTTTTTTTTCCCCAGGGGTCATCGTATCGACCAAGTGGTCCTAGAGTGTTGCAAGAGGGCTCATTCTAACGGAAATGAAAAGTTCTAGTGCCCTTTTTAAGTGACCAAAAAATTGGAGGGCACCTAGGCCCCCTCCCACGCTCATTTTTTTCCCAAAGTCAACGGATCAAAATTTTGAGATAGCCATTTTGTTCCACATAGTCGAAAACCATAATAACTATGTCTTTGGGGATGACTTACCCCCCACAGTCCCTGGGGGAGGGGCTGCAAGTTATAAACTTTGACCAATGTTTACATACAGTAATGGTTACTGGGAAGTGTACCGACGTTATCAGGGGGATTTTTTTGGTTTGGGTGTGGGGTTCAGGGGAGGGGGCTATATGGGAGGATCTTTCCTTGGAGGAGTATTTCATGGGGGAAGAGAAATTCAATGAAAAGGGCGCAGGACTTTCTAGCATTACTATAAAAAAAAACAATGAAAATATAAACATGAAAAAGTTTTTTCAATTGAAAGTAAGGAGAAGCATTAAAACTTAAAACGAACAGAGATTATTACGCATATGAAGGGTTCTAAAAATACTTTAGCATAAAGAGCGAGGTATTTAGGAGGAGATAAATACTTCGCTCTTTATGCTAAAATTTTTTTTAATAATTTCAACTATTTATTCTACGGCCTTTCTGATTCAGGGGTCATTCTTAAAGAATTGGGATAAAACGTAACGTAAGTTACGTAAGTTATATACGTTTGTTACGTAAGTTAATTCTTAAGTTATGTTTTTTTTTTTTACTAATAAAAATGTTCGTTAAAAATTAAAAGATCTAGTTTCCTTTTTGAGTAACCGAAAAATTGGAGGGCAACTAGACCTCCTTCCCCACCCCTTATTTCTCAAAATCGTCTGATCAAAACTAAGAGAAAGCCATTTAGCCAAAAAAAGAATTAATATGCAAATTTCATTTTAGTAATTTATGTACGGAGAGCCAAAATCAGACATGCATTAATTCAAAAACTTTCAGAAATTAAATAAAAAAAAACAAGTTTTTTTTTAATGAAAGTAAGGAGCGACATTAAAACTTAAAACGAACAGAAATTACTCCGTATATGAAAGGGGCTTTTCCTCCTCGACACCCCGCTCCTTGCGCTAAAGTTTGATTCTTTCTCGCAACTCTACTTTTTAAAACAATAAAAAACTTTAGCGTAAGGAGCGGGGTGTCGAGGAGGAAAAGCCCCTTTCATATACGGAGTAATTTCTGTTCGTTTTAAGTTTTAATGTCGCTCCTTACTTTCATTAAAAAAAAACTTATTTTTTTTTATTTAATTTCTATAAGGCTCCAGAGCACCTTGAGGGCCTTTGGCACGCCCTTTATATACTTTTAAGCTATAAACACGTCTAGAACCAATTTTGTCTGATTTTTCCTGAGATTCAAGAGGGCTCTTTGGTTTCACCTGTTCCAGCCAACTAAATATCCAGCTAACACTCATAAAGAATAATTTAAAAAATATGGCTAAGGATGAATTTTAAACCGCAGTACTTAGCATGAAAAGTCTAGAAATTTCAGGTTGTTCTACCCTGGAATTATAAAAATATAGAGTGCCATCTTTGTTTTTGGATGCAGCGATATAAACAGAAAATGAAGGAGAAGAACATCTGAATGTGTTAGAATAGCTGTCTACCTTAGCTATCTACATTGCTGTGAGAAGGCATTTAAGGCATTTGCAATGCGTTCTGCTCTGGAACATTACATATATCCTCCTGGGGCTAGACGACAAAGCACAAACCTAATAGGTAAATTTGTTAAGACTACTGGTTCGGTATTGAGAACTGTATTTCCTGACGGAAAATTCAGGAACACGGGATCTTTTTGATATTTTTGACATAAGGCATTAAATTTTCCAAAGTGTGGGCCTTGTATAAGATCAAATAAAAAAAAAAAAACAAGTTTTTTCAACTGCAAGTAAGGAGTGACATTAAAACTTAAAACGAACAGATATTATTCCGTATATAAAAGGGGTTGCCCCCTCTCAAACACCTCGCTCTTTGCGCTAAAGTTTGACTTTTTCTCTACACTCTAGTTTTTAAAACAATAAAAAAAACTTAGCGTAAAGAGCGAAGCGTTGAGGAGGGGACAACCTTTTCATGTACGGAATAATTTCAGTTCGTTTTAAATTCTAATATTGCTTCTTACTTGCAGTTAAAAAAAAACTTGTTCTTTTATTTAATTTCTGAATGCTTTTGAATTAATGAATGTTTTGATTTTGGCTCACCGCACATGAATAGCTAAAACAAAATCCGCATATTATTTTTTTGGCTAAATGAATTTCGTATAGTTTTGATCGGACGATTTTGATAAAAAAAGGGGTGTTGGAGGAGGCCTAGTACCCTCAAATTTTTGATTACTTAAAAAGGCAACTAGAACTTTTTTTTACGAACGTTTTTATTAGTAATAAATATACGTAACTTAAGAATTAACTTACATAAAGAAATTCTAGATTTGCATATTTTTATTACGTATATGAGGAGGTTCGCCCCCTTGTCAATACCTTGCTCTTTGCACAAAAGTTTGAATTTTGTCCCAATTCTTTAAGAATGAACCCTGAATCACAAAGGCCGTAGAATAAATATTTGAAAATACTTTAGCATAAAGAGTGAGGCATTGTGGAAGAGACGATCCCCCTTATATACGTAATAATTACTGTTTGCAATAGGTTTTAATGCTGCTCCTTACACCCAACTGAAAAAAACTTTTTTTATTTATTTTCTCATTTTTTAAGCAATGCTAGAAAGTCCTGTGCCCCTTTCACGGAAACTTTCTTTCCACATGATAAATTCCTCCATGGAAAGATCCTCCCACGTAACTACCTCCCCCAACCCCCTCCTCCGCGCGAAAAAGTCCCTTTGAAAACGGCTGTACACTTCCCAATAACCATTACTACATATAAGCAATCGTAAAAGTATGTAGCTTGCTGCCCCTCCACAGGGGAATATGGGGGAATAAGTTATCCCGAAAGACATAATTATTAGGTTTTTCGACTATACTGAACAAAATGGCTAGCCAAAAGTTTTGATTCGGTGACTTTGGGAAAAAAATGAGCGTGGGAGCTCATTTTAATTAATACTATTAAATAGTATATATTAATATAATAAAATAAACATTATTTAATTAGCCTACTTGATGTTTAAAATTGGGTAGGAAATTTTCGGCCCTCAATAAGAAAAAAACTAAAAGTGTGGAGAAACATAAGAGTAAATATGGTTATTGACCATTTTCTCAGGCTAATAGCACTTTTGATCCTAAATGAGGTGGTCTTTCTAGTAATTCAATAAAAAAAGAAGTTTTTTTAAAAAATGAAATTAAGGAGCGACATTAAAACTTAAAACGAACAGAAATTATTCCGCATATGAAAGGGGCTTTTACTCCTCAACGCCCTGCTCTTTACACTAAAATTTGACTCTTTCTCTTAACTCTACTTTTTGAAACAGTAAAAAACTTTAGCGCAAAGAGCGGGGCGTTGAGGAGGAAAAGCCCCTTTCATATACAGAGTAATTTCTGTTCGTTTTAAGTTTTAGTGTCGCTCCATACTTTCAATTATAAAAAACTGGTTTTTTATTTAATTTCTGGACGTTTTTGAATTAATGCATGTTTTGATCTTGGCTTTCCGCACATAAATAATTAAAACGAAATTTGCATATTAAATTTTTTTTTTTGGCTAAATGGCTTTCTCATAGTTTTAATCGGAAGATTTTGAGAAAAAAGGAGTGAGGGAGGAGGCCTAGTTGCCCTCTTTGATTACTTAAAAAGGCAACTAGAACTTTTAATATTTTACGAACGTTTTCATTAGTAAAAAATATACGTAACTTACGAATTAACTTACGTAACGAACTTCTACATTCGTATGTTTTTATTGCGTATATGAGGGGGTTACCCCCTCGTCGATACCTCGCTCCTTACGCTAAAGCTTAAATTTTGTCCCAATTCCTTAAGAATGACCCCTGAATCACAAAGGCCGTAGAATAAATAGTTGAAATTACCGAAAATACTTTAGCATACAGAGCGAAGTAGTAGGAGGAGGTAAACCCGTCTTAGGCTTAATAATTTCTGTTCGTTTTAAGTTTTAATGCTGCTCCTCACTTTCAGTAGAAAAAAACTTTTCATATTTATTTTTTCATTGTTTCTTTAAATAATGCTAGAGAAGTTCTTCCATGGAAAGATCCTCTCAAGTAACCCCCCTCAACTCTCCCATGGCTACCTCATAATTTTGATCCGGTGACTTTGGGGAAAAAATGAGAGTGGGAGGGGGTCTAGGTGCCCTCCAGTTTTTTTGGTCACTCAAAATGGGCACTAAAATTTTTACAATAAGGTTCTATGATACGCTGAATCTGATGGTGCAATTTTCGTTAGGATGGTATGAATTTTAGGGGGTATTTCCCCCTATTTTCTAAAATGCGACAAATTTTCTCAGGCTCGTAACTTTTGACGGGTAAGACTAATCTTGATGAAACTTATATATTTAAAATTAGCATTAAAATGCAATTCTTTTGATGTAACTATTGGTATCAAAATTCCATTTTTCAGAGTTTCGGTTACTATTGAGCCGGTTCGCTCCTTGCTACAGTTCGTTACCATGAACTGTCTGATAAGCTGATCAATGTGGTGTTTAGTAACTCAGTGAAATATTTGATGGAAAAAGGCAAACATGAAAAAAGCAAAACATTTTTCTGCATAATCTGCTTATTTTGTATTAATAAAGAGTGGGACAATCGGTCTGAATTGTTAAGGGAAAACAAAATATAAATTTTCTTACTGAAGCAGCGAATAAATTTTCTAAAATTTGTGATTCCTCAGAAATAAGACTTTAGAGCCTACTAATGCCTGGACTGTCAAGAATGGTCGTCTAGATGTAATTGTGGAGAGAGTACTTGGATCTAGGTTCCTGTCCACTATTTTCGTGCGGAAAGTGGCCCTTGCCTCTTAAAATCCGTTTTCTCGATCCCTGTTGTCACTTGATTTTCAGGCAGTCGGTACTGTGTCAAGTCAATGATGCTCAAAATCATTTGCAAATGGATGGGCTAAATGTGCATCAATATTGTTCCTAAGAAATACCTGCTTTAAAGACCATATAAGATTAATATAATTTAACACCGAAATTAAGTTAAATTACACTACGTTCTGGGATTCTATAGGCCATATTAAGATTAAATTCTAATAATGTGTCTCTCTTTCTTTTATTTTTTTCATACTTCATTTGGGATGTGTTATAGAAGAAAACAAAAATTAAAACCTTTTTTTTGATATACGAAATATAACAAAGTAGGGATGACCGAATATACACCGAGATTAAGTTAAATTAGACTACGTTCTGGGATTCATTATCTGTTTACTGATCTGATTTGATTATCATTACGGCATCACCGGGCGCCTGTCGACGTAAACGCGCCTCGCTATTCAAACTTCGCTTATTCAAATATTGCGGTGGTAGCCACCACCCCTTTTGGTATACCACGTGGGGATATGACCCCCTCTCCCCCCATGTTACTCCTCTACGTCAAGCAGACCAAAGAACTGTCGTTCCAAGGCTAGAGTTGGTTCTCATGTCATTGAAAAATGAGTTGAATTGTAAAGGGCGAAAAAAAAAAACATATGAATCTTGACTATCCAAAAAAATTATATATAAGCTAAAAAAGTTGAGATGATTGCTGCAAGATGGATTGGTGAACAAACAATTCCAGTTCAAGCTACACAATTCTGCAGAAATTTTGCAAGCTGACTCGGTATAGCAATGAGCTACGTTCTGACTGAAAGCCAAAATTAACTAAGCATAGACGCTGTGAAAAGTAAACAGCTAAGTTTTGGAATCTAAGTCTCACCTCCAAATCTCGCAGTATTTCTGGATAATAACTCAGCGCAAAGGAGACTAGATTCTAATCCGCATAATTTTAGATTACTATTGCGGACTAAATTTATGGCACAGCGACTTAAGTAACGACTCGTTAGGAAATCATCAATTTCATAACCATGGGCAAAAACAGCGGAGTCCAAGCTCCAAAATTTCTCAAAATTGCTACAAATTGAATTGGTACAAAAGCCATTTAGTTCTAGCCCAAAATAAATTATTTCTTAGTGTATAGCGATATTGCTCATTGAAAAAAAAGACAAGTTTCGAATGGCTCATTGAAAAAAAAAGACAAGTTTCAAATCAGTTGAAAAATAAGCAAATTCCTGACTTGTTACCCAAAGTATATAAGTCTAATCTTTAGGTTTTTGCAGCACTTTACTGACTTATTCTGTGAAAAAAAATGAACTATTTTTACTTGAAAAAAAAAAGAACTGACTTGAGCTTTGCGTATTATGGAATATTCTTTCTGCTCGTTTTATTGACGAAGTTCTGACTTAGTCCTGCTTTGAGATTTCGATTCTAATGAGAGCTCCAGTTCTTGATTATAAAAGGATTTTTACAAATATTGAAAAAACAACAAAAGAAAACTTCAGAATTTTTTTTTTATAAATATACCTATAATTAAAAAGTATCAATACTGTATCAATAAAAAGGGCGGAAGCAAAGTCCCAAAATCCAACAAACTTGAAACGAAGAGAATTACAGATTGTCTATTTTTAGAACCAATATTTTTTCTTGTCTCAACCGTCGACAAGAAAAAAAAACGTGAACAGAACAATTGAAAATATTTGAAGCAATTACTTTTCAGTAAAATAGATTAAACTGAACTGAACACAAAATTTAGCTTACGCTGATGTTGTTTTTCATAGCCCTCCAAGATAAAAAAAAAACAACAATAAATACTGCGCCCTCTTAAAATCTCAATTTCACTTTTATTGGTTGTAAAATAAAAAAGTAAAAAAGTAAAAGTTTTAAAACATCAATCATTTTAGTTCTCAGGCAAACAAAAATGACATTTGTGTCCTCGACGCCTTAGAGATTTAGTCCTGAAAACTTAGCACTTTATTCTTTATAGAGTCCATGTTTAGTTGATTATGGCATAGACTCATAATTCAGTTCCTTAGTGTGCCAAATCAGCCCGCAGAATTTCTACAAAATTCTGCAACTTGGACTCGGCTCGTTTGTTCATCGATCCAGTCTTCAGGAATTGCGTGAACTTTCTTAGATTTGGACTTAGCTTGTTTTTGGACAGAACTAGGAATTAGCTCGTTTTTCCGCCAAATAAAGATTGAAATCAATTTTCAGTGATCTAAGCCCATTCGCGAAAGTTCTTGTATCTGTGAGTACCTTCAGCCAAGGGAAGGGAGAAAACGGATTTTAAGGGACGTTGGTGACTTTTGAGCCTCGTCTACTACCTGTAAGACAGTAGTAGGCAGGTACCTATAGCTAAGTAAACTTTACTCAAAAAGATCTAGACAACCAATCCTAACGGAGCAGGCAATAGTAGGTTTCAAAACATTTATAGAAAAAACAGCCTAGTGAGAAAATTACACTTTCTAGCTAATTAAGAAATGGTAACTATTATTTCGATGAGTTTTAATAGTAAAATGTTATTTTAAGATAAAATTTATAAGGAATTTAAAAAAAGCCTGAAACCTCTTGAAATTGGTATCAGATTGAGACGAAAAGCACACCATTGGAATTGCCAAAAACCATATACACGAAACTTAAAGCTCCCAACTTGGACAACAAGGAATATTACTTTTTTTGCACGGGTAGCACTGGTGTATCCTCTTTTTCTCTTGCTTCTTCTTTTTCTTTACCGCTAACAAGGCACTGGAATATCATAGAGATATTTTTAATGGCTTATTCGAAAGAAAACTGAAATATCTACCGTCTTTTGTAATTAACAAAAGATAATCTTTTAATAAAATTTTAACAGGATGTTTTAACAGGAATTCGGGATGCAGCAGTAGCTAGCAACCTAGTAAGAGGCGACCACGTCCAATACAATAAAATGTAATAGCCCATGAAAATAGTGTCAGATCAAACAGTTCGTGGTAACGAACTGTAGTAAGGAGCGACCCGGCTCAATAGTAACCAAAACTCTAAAAAATGGAATTTTGATACCAATAGCTACATCAAAAGAATCGCATTCTAATGCTGGTTTTAAATATATAAGTTTCATCAAGTTTAGTCTTACCCATCAAAAGTTACGAGCCTGAAAATTTGCGTTATTTTAGAAAATAGGGGGAAACGCCCCCTAAAAGTCATAGAATCTTAACGAAAATCACACCATCAGATTCAGCGTATCAGAGAACCCTACTGTAGAAGTTTCGAGCTCCTATCTACAAAAATGTGGATTTTGCATTTTTTGCCAGAAGGCAGATCACGGATGCGTGTTTATTTGTTTTTTTGTTTTTTTTTTCTTTTTCCCAGAGGTGATCGTATCGACCCAGTTGTCCTAGAATGTTGCAAGAGGGCTCATTCTAACAGAAATTAAAAGTTCTAGTGCCCTTTTTAAGTGACCAAAAAAATTGGAGGGCACCTAGGCCCCCTCCCACGCTAATTATTTTCCCAAAGTCAACGGATCAAAATTCTGAGATAGCCATTTTATTCAGCGTAGTCGAAAAACCTTATAACTATGTCTTTGGGGACGACTTACTCCCCCACAGTCCCCGTGGGAGGGGCAACAAGTTACAAACTTTGACCTGTGCTTACATATAGTAATGGTTATTGGGAAGTATACAGGCGTTTTCAGGAGGATTTTCTTGGTTTGGGGGAGGGGTTGAGAAGAGGGGGATATGCTGAGGGAACTTTCCTTCGAGAATTTGTAATGGGAGAAGAAAATTTCCATGAAGGGAGAGCAGGATTTACTGGCTTTATTTAAAAAAAAACAATTAAAAAATAAAAGGGAAAAAGCTTTTTCAGCTGGAAGTAAGGAACAGCAATAAAACTTAAAACAAACAGAAATTATTACCCATATGGGGGGGCTCACCTCCTTCTAATACCTCACTCTTTACGCTAAAGTATTTTCAGTAATTTCAACTACTTATTCTACGGCTTTTGTGATTCAGGGGGTCATTCTTAATGAATTGGGATAAAATTTAAGCTTTAGTGTAAAGAACGAGGTACTGACGATGGGCTGAATCCCCTCATATATGTAATAAAAACATGAGAATACAAAAGTTCTTTACGTAAGCTAATTTATAAGTTACGTAAATCTTTTACCAATAAAAAGATTCGTAAAAAATTAAAAGTTCTAGTTGCCTTTTTAATTAACCAAAAAATCGGGGGGCAACTAGGCTTCGTCCCCCGCTCTTTTTTTCTTAAATCATTCCATCAAAATTATGAGAAAGCCATTGAGCCAAAAAAAAAAAAAAAAAATGCAAATTTCGTTTTGATTATTCCTCTGCGGAGAGCCACAATCAAAACATGCATTGATTCAAAAACGTTCAGGAATTAAATAAAAAAAACAAGTTTTTTTTAACTGAAAGTAAGGAGCGACAGTAAAACTTAAAACAAACAGAAATTACTTCGTATCAAACAGTTCGTGGTAACGAACTGTAGTAAGGAGCGACCCGGCTCAATAGTAACCAAAACTCTAAAAAATGGAATTTTGATACCAATAGCTACATCAAAAGAATCGCATTTTAATGCTGGTTTTAAATATATAAGTTTCATCAAGTTTAGTCTTACCCATCAAAAGTTACGAGCCTGAGAAAATTTGCGTTATTTTAGAAAATAGGGGGAAACGCCCCCTAAAAGTCATAGAATCTTAACGAAAATCACACCATCAGATTCAGCGTATCAGAGAACCCTACTGTAGAAGTTTCGAGCTCCTATCTACAAAAATGTGGAATTTTGCATTTTTTGCCAGAAGGCAGATCACGGATGCGTGTTTATTTGTTTTTTTGTTTTTTTGTTTTTTTGTTTTTTTTTTCCCCAGGGGTGATCGTATCGACCCAGTTGTCCTAGAATGTTGCAAGAGGGCTCATTCTAACAGAAATGAAAAGTTCTAGTGCCCTTTTTAAGTGACCAAAAAAATTGGAGGGCACCTAGGCCCCCTCCCACGCTAATTATTTTCCCAAAGTCAACGAATCAAAATTCTGAGATAGCCATTTTATTCAGCGTAGTCAAAAAACCTTATAACTATGTCTTTGGGGACGACTTACTCCCCCACAGTCCCCGTGGGAGGGGCAACAAGTTACAAACTTTGACCTGTGCTTACATATAGTAATGGTTATTGGGAAGTATACAGGCGTTTTCAGGAGGATTTTTTTGGTTTGGGGGAGGGGTTGAGAAGAGGGGGATATGCTGGGGGAACTTTCCTTCGAGAATTTGTAATGGGAGAAGAAAATTTCCATGAAGGGAGAGCAGGATTTACTAGCATTATTAAAAAAAAAACAATTAAAAAATAAAAGTGAAAAAGCTTTTTCAGCTGGAAGTAAGGAACAGCAATAAAACTTAAAACAAACAGAAATTATTACCCATATGAGGGGCTCACCTCCTTCTAATACCTCGCTCTTTACGCTAAAGTATTTTCGGTAATTTCAACTACTTATTCTACGGCTTTTGTGATTCAGGGGGTCATTCTTAATGAATTGGGATAAAATTTAAGCTTTCGTGTAAAGAGCGAGGTACTGACGATGGGGCGAATCCCCTCATATATGTAATAAAAACATGAGAATACAAAAGTTCTTTACGTAAGCTAATTTATAAGTTACGTAAATCTTTTACCAATAAAAAGATTCGTAAAAAATTAAAAGTTCTAGTTGCCTTTTTAATTAACCAAAAAATCGGGGGGCAACTAGGCTTCGTCCCCCGCTCTTTTTTTCTCAAAATCATTCGATCAAAATTATGAGAAAGCCATTGAGCCAAAAAAAAAAATATGCAAATTTCGTTTTGATCATTCCTCTGCGGAGAGCCAAAATCAAAACATGCATTGATTCAAAAACGTTCAGAAATTAAATAAAAAAAACAAGTTTTTTCAACTGAAAGTAAGGAGTGACATCAAAACTTAAAACGCACAGAAATTACTTCGTATATGAAAGAGGCTGCTTCCTCATCAATGCCCCGCTCTTTACGCTAAAGTTTTTTACTGTTTTAGAAAGAAGAATTGAGAGAAAGAGTCAAACTTTAGCGTAAAGAGCGGGGCGTTGATGAGGAAGCAGCCTCTTTCATATACGAAGTAATTTCTGTGCGTTTTAAGTTTTGATGTCACTCCTTACTTTCAGTTGAAAAAACTTGTTTTTTTTATTTAATATATAAAAAGAGGCTGCTTCCTCATCAACACCCCGCTCTTTACGCTAAAGTTTTTTACTGTTTTAAAAAGAAGAATTGAGAGAAAGAGTCAAACTTTAGCGTAAAGAGCGAGGCGTTGATGAGGAAGCAGCCTCTTTTTATATACGAAGTAATTTCTGTTCGTTTTAAGTTTTACTGTCGCTCCTTACTTTCAGTTAAAAAAACTTGTTTTTTTTTATTTAATGAAAACAAGAAGTGCGCTATTAGCACCGGCTTGTCCGAAACCCCTGTGTAGAAACTTGCCGTTCCTTGACTTGAATAACAAGGAAAATCTAATGGCTTGAAAAGCAAGATTAGTTCCTTGAGCTACGATATTCTGCATATAGGCATCTTTTTTTCCTCGTCATATAGCTCGGCAATGGAGTATCGTAGAGAGCTATTTGATGGCTCATTTTAAAGGAAATTGCCACATCTAATCCCTTTTAGTTAACAATTAAAATATTATTAATTTTTTACGGCAAACTGCATTTTTGCATAATTACACAAAGGACAGTACAGTTTATGATAAATAGGGATTATGTAAGTTTCAGTATCACGGCTGTAGAGATAGCTGATGCGAATAAGCTAAGAGATATAGCAACATAAAATTGAGGTAACATAAGCATCTTTTGAAAAGTTGCCTTTTTAGGTTATTTTGCAATATTTGACTTACTTAGCTACCTGATTCTCCCAGGTCTATCTCTTACTATTCAAACTAAAAAAAGCCACTGGCTTTTGTCAGTTCGTAATCCCAGCTGCAGCTGTAGCTAGCAGCCTAGTAAGGGACGATCATGGCCCATAGTAAAAAATAAAATAGTCCATAACTCCTAGAACTAGAATCAGATCAAAAGAGGAAGTACAATATTAACACCACCTTGTCCAATTCCCTTAAATGGAATACTAACTGTCCCTTGGCTTGAACAGGAAAGAAAATATGTTGGCTTGAAAAACAAGACGAGTTGTTTTAACTTCTATATTTTGCATCGACAGCAGGTTTGTTTTTTCTTTCCGTTTTTTTATCCACAGCTAGCGGGGTACTGGAACATAATAAAGAGCTGTTTAATGGCTCATTTTAAAGGAAATTGCTGTATTTAGAAACCTTTTATAATTAACAAAAACATTTTTAATATAAATATTTTCCTTAAGATGTACTGTATTTTAATATAGCGCTGGAGTAGATAAAAATTATAAATAGAACTTATTTCCTAGGAAAAACTGGACTTTTCATGCACAAGATTGATGCATGACGTCATAATTGTAGGTTGTTGTATGAAAAGATAATCATTAGAAGAACAAACTATTCCAAATATTAGAATTAGTTAGCTACCAGATTCTTTGAGGCTCTTCTCTTATTATTCCAAAGAAGAAGAAGCTACAGACTTTTTCCTTTTTTGTAATCAGGATTTACATAAAATTATAGTAAAGAATGAACTTTAGCCAGAACAAACTGATACCTGTGGTTCATTCATATTATCTTCATTATTTCAGCTAGCATTTAGCTAAAATTGCAGTTGAAGCGGTAGGTATCAACATAGTAAGAGACGATCACGTCCAATACTAAGAAAGGCAATAGCCCATAACTCCTGAAAATATTTTGAGACCAAAAAAAAGTGCACTATTAGAACCGCCTTGTTTAAAACCCCCTATATAGGAAACTTACCGCCTCTTGGTTTGAATATTGAGGAAAGTCTATTGGATTGAAAACAAGAAAAGTTGTCTGAACTACGATATCTGGATAAATAGCGTCTTTTTCTTTCCGTCTGTTCCACTCAGATAGTGGGGCACTCGAACATCATAGAGAGCTGCTTAATGGCTCATTTTAAAGTAAATTGCCACTAGTGCCTTTGTAATTCAACTTCATCGGATCGATGAAGTTATATATTATTTGGAGGGACAAGGAGTAAAAGGATTAGTCGTAGGTACTTTGGACAGGATTCACTCATTTGAAAATTAAAAGTTTTAGTGCAGTTTTTAAGAGTCAAAAGTGATTGGAGGGTAAACAGCCCCCCCATCACGTCTGTTAATTCTCAAAGTACATTAGATCAAAATGTTGATATTGCAATTTTGTTCAGCTTACTTGAAAGGTCCGAAAAGTATACCTCTGATCTAAGATGATCCCCCGCAAAAGTTGAAGCAAAGGCTGTAAGCTATGTAAATGGCCCATTACTTACATGTAGTATTTCTTATTAGCAAAAAGGGCCATGCTCGATCCCTAGTGTCCAAAAAAGGTAAGACTATTAAAAATAAACTCTCAGGGAATGTTGAGGGATGTGTCGAACTAATCAAAATACCCTATACTCGTTCACATTTTCAAAAGGCCGTTTCTCGGGAACAGCTTCAATAATTAAGTTGAAGGTATCGCGTTATTATCGAAGAGACATTCAATTGGCCGAAAGGCAATATGTTCACGGTTCTACTACTGCTACTACTACTACTACTACTAGTACTGCTACTACTGCTACTACTGCTACTACTAGTAGTACTGCTAGTGCTAATTCAACTGCTACTACTGCTACTATTACAACTAATACTACTATTACTACTACTAGAACTACTGCTACTGCGACGTCTGCTAAGTCTAAGAATATTAAGGTGAAAATTTCAAGGAATATTAAGCTGCAAATTAAACTAAATCAAAACAGACACTATGTGTATACAGGTTATCAAAAGAGTGTATCACTAATATCCTAGGAACAACTTAGAATATTGCAAAGATACTTACTGAGTATGTCGAGGGGGAGGGATACTACCACTACCACTGATTCTACTACTACTACTATTACTACTACGGTAACTATTACCACTACTACTAATACTGCTTTTTTTTACCAGTACTCCTATCTTTACTACTACTACTGGTGCTACCAATGCTTCTACTGCTATTTAAATAAATGACATTTTCAAAATTTCGTCAAAATGACATTTATTCAATATATCAGGCCCTGACTAAGCATTAAGTGAAATTTCCAGGAAAAGTTAGATTATGTAAAAATAAATGAAAAGGCACTAGGTAAATGCTGGTTGTTTCAAAGGTGGATAAGCAATATGAAAGGATTGACTGAGGGTATTAATTTGAAACGTCTTGGAATAATACTACTACTGTTACTGGTGTTTTTTACTATAATGGAACTAAATCAAAAGAGTTTAAGTGCATCCGGATTGTCATAATGGCATAGATGCTATGTATCGGGGAGGAAATTTTATGTTGATATACAGCTAAATCAAAAGGCACTACATACATCCAGATATGCCAAAGGACATATGTTCAATTTCCCTAAAAACGACTAGGTGTGTCACGCTGGAACTTTTAGAGCAAGTTATTGGGAATGCTAAATTAGATCAAATGACACATCCATTGTATCACAAGGATGCGTTTTCAATGTGTCAGTAACGGCTGCAATCATTAAATTAAAACTTTTAGGGTGTATTAAGGGGATGTTTTGCTAAATTTGGTCTTTAGATAGACTTACCTGTAATATCTTTAGAATGGCTAAGGGGCATTAAGGCGAGACTTTCAGGGAATACTGGAATATATGTCAAACTGGAATATATTTTTAGGGAGTACTGGAATATACGTCAAACTGGATCAAAACGGATCATATACATGCAGGTTATCAAAAGGATATACTATTGAAATCTCAGGAACGGCTGAAGGTATCAAAATGAGCACTTCAGGGCTACTACAGCTTCTTCTACAACAACTACTATTACCACTTCTCATGCTACAACTAGTACTGCTAATGTGACTATTTATGACTGTAACTTCAACTGTGTATGATTGTGATTGCGATTCCAACTATTTGTGACTGTGACTGTAACTACTTTGAACTGCGATTGCGACTAAATACGACTGCGAATACAACTACTTGCTTCTGAAGTTTCTTTCGACTGTGACTGCAGCTACTTGTGGCTGTGACTGTGAATAATTTACAGTGACTCTGTCTACTTTTGACGGTGACTGCTACTGAGACTACTTAGAACTGCGAATGCAATTATATGTGATTTTGACTACTCGTACCTGCAACCGATCTATTTATAACTTCTATCTCTGCTACTACTACCACTACTCCTACTACTACAAATACAACTACTACTACCACTACTACTACTAAAATTACTACCGCTACGCCTACTAATTCTATTACTACCACTGCTACCACTAGGAGTACTGCTACTTCTGCTATTACTGAACTAAACTAAAAATCTTATGTGCATCCAGTTTGCAAAATGGCACAGGTACACTATCTCAGAAATAGAATAGGGTATTAAGTTAAAACTTCTAGTAAAAGTTGAAGGGGATGTAAATCTTAATCCAAATTAATTATATGTATCAAGATTGCCGCAAGGGTGTTTGTGTAATACCCCAGGGAAAACTAAGTGTGCATCATGTTGGAGCTACTTAGCCGAGTGGATTGGTGTGCAGGTGTCCTTTTTCCAAGATGGAGAGAGTTCGAATCCTAGAGTACCTAATTATTTGATTTGGGACGGGAGTCAGTGAAGTGACTCTGTAAGCTCAGCCAAGGTCGACCCAGCTCTAAATGGGTACCTGGAAAAATTTGGGGAATGTAAACAGGAAGAGTGTGCAAAAGCACAGGATGGTTGGCCCCCATTCCCCCATCGTACTTCCTGGCTGAAGGGCCAAGAAACGGAGATCAGCAGGGCCAGTAGGGACTCTCAAGTCCAATGCCGTACTCTTTATCTTTCTCTATTTTACCATGTTGGAACTTTAGGGTATGTTTTGGGAATGTAAACATCTTGTTTCATAATTAAGCTTAATAAGGCTCTTACTTTCCTTTGAAAAAAAATCTTGTTCGCATGGCGTTTTTTTATAAATTCTCTTAAATGAGGTTTTCCGTTATGCAGATTCCAATATTGTAATTTTATCTTTATCTGGCACAATTTTTTATTAGTAATTTGGCTATTTTTTGAAATTCTCATAGATAAACTCTTACCATCAAGATAAATCAAAACCATGCTTAATATTCCTCATAAATAAGCCTCGAATGGTGATTGTTCCTTGTTTGACAATTTTTTTCAAAATTTGTTTCAAAATTTTCAGTTACTAAGAGCTAAGGTTCGTTTTTTACTTGGTTGCACCTAAGGGAGCAACCATGATCAAATTTAGTTAACAAATGAGAATCCTTTCGTAACAAGTTTTCCCCTCCCCCACTTCCCATTATTTCCCCATTTTACAGTCGTATTGCAACGAAATTTCTGAAAAAAATGAAAAATATTGAAAATTTCCTTTAAAAAACTGAAATTCGGGATTTGTTTATCGACGTTTCCAGCATTATTTTCTAGAAATTTAGTAGGAGAACAAAATATTCGACCTCACTAATCAAAGAGTCAAGTTTATGCAATGTGTGAAGTAAATGGTATGGAAAGATTAACTTTCTTCATGTATCCTTCAGCCACTTTTGTTACCATAACTTTCGCTTTTATTTTACTTTTTCTTTTTACCGAGTAGTCACAAACATTCTGGGAGACTTCTCCCCTCATTCTTCTATGCGTTGGGGTAGCCTTGGGGACACCTTGGGGTGGCAGATCCCCTCAAATACAGAATAATTTCTATTCGTTTCAATTCGGAATTCTACTCTTTGCTCTTTGCACATTTTCAATAAAAAGCTATACAAATAAGAGTAAAAGGCCATTATAACACCTAAAACGAGTATAAAAAAGGTCGCATGTTGATTTAAACTCAAAATGAACGAAAATTACTGTGAATAATTAAATGGAACCCAAAATAAACGGAAATTAGAGTCCCATCAACCATTAATGATAACAAACATTATTATAGATGAACAGGTGAGTCCTAAAATAAAGAGAAAGTACAATGAAAAATCAAGTGAGGAATACAAAGAAAAGAAATTAAGGCAGACTTTTGAACATTTTGATCAAATCAAATTGTCATTTTGTTGAATCAAATGCCTCTCAATGTACTTTTGTAGTCTGCCAAAGAGGCAGACTTCGGCACGAAGGTGCCGAAGGACAGCCTCGTATCCACGATCAGTTTGGTCATTTCAAATGGTGCTAGTACTCTCAGTTTCTGATCGAATGAGCTAAATGTGTTTTAAAATTTCTATTCGTTTCAAAAAATATTTTCTTGAAACGAACAAAAATTATTCTGTATATGAGGGGATCTACCACCTTGAGGCGTCACGCATGGTTAACGGAAGGGCGTATTTACTCGGTAAAAAGAAACAGTAAAATAAAAGCGAAAGTTATGGTAACAAAATCAGCTTAAGGATACATGAAGAAAGCTAATCTTTCCATGCCATCTACTTCACATATTGCATAAACTTAGATCGACTATTTTGTTCTCCAACTAAATTTCTAGAAAATAATGTTGGAAACGTCGACAAGTAAATCCCGAATTTCAGTTTTTTTTTTAAAGGAAATTTTCAACCTTGTTAATTTTTTCCCTCTTTTGGCCGTAGAAGTTCCAAGGCCTATTTCGTCATATGTGCTTTATTAAAAACCATATGTATTTCAAACAGTCTGCTTTGATTTTTACAACCATAGACGAAAAATAAAAATAAATCACTATAATTGTCAAGATGTCTTCAAAGAACTGATGAAAATAAATTGCATGTTTAAAAAGTAAATAGGGCTCTATACGACTGAGAGAATTCTAACCCCGTCATGCTACACCTTCAATTTTGGACAAACATTAATCAATCATACCCCTCCGCGTGTCATGATTGTATCAACTTCATTCCCTTAACCTTTCCTGAGACAGATATACATTTTTGATAACCTTGAATGTACGCAGTGTCTTTTGACCAAGTTCAACTTCTCACTCAACATATCCAGACGGATTTAACGGAATGCCCTTAGACATTTCTGAGATAGTACAGGTATATGTTTTTGGAGAAAATAGGATACATACTAGTTGGTGGGGGCGCTTCGCGCCCCCCAAGCCCCCCCGCGTGCGTAAGTCGTTACGCGCCATTGTAGTTGTGTCCCTGTGTACCACCTATGAATATAGATATATATATATATAAACTAGCTGTTGGGGTGGCGCTTCGCGCCACCCCAACACCTAGTTGGTGGGAGCGCTTCGCGCCCCCCAAGCCCCCCCGCGTGCGTAAGTCGTTACGCGCCATATTAGTTACGCACCATTGTAGTTGTGTCCCTATGTCCCACCTGTGAATGTATATATATACATATATATATATGTTTTTAACTACGTAAAACTTGCGAATATACAACATTCTTTGCTGTCCCATCGTCTGTGCATATAAATAGATTGTCAGGTTTACCGACTCTTGAACATGCAACATATAATGGTCCATGGGAAAACAATCCGTATTCAGATCTATACCTCATGATTCGAATGATTGCCCTTGAGATTTGTTGATGGTGATTGCTAATCGACCATTCCCTATGTCGCCGTCGTCATTTATATATCCCCCTGTGCCCCCCGGCGTCCCCGTTGTAGTTGTGTCCCTGTGTCCTGGTCGTCATTTATATTCCCTGTGTCCCGGTCGTCATTTGTGTCCCGGTGTCCCAGTCTGTGATTTCTCTTTGAGTGTCCCGGGCGTCATTTATATTCCTTGTGTCCCGGTGTCCCGGTCGTCATTTGTGTCCCGGTGTCCCGGTCTGTATATACATTTGTTTTTGAATTGGTCTTTTTTTTAGTTTTTAGTTTTTTGCCTTTTTTTAGTTTTTTTAGTTATACCTCATGATTCTAATGATTGCCCTTGAGCTTTGTTGATGGTGATTGCTAATTGAACATTCCCTGTGTCCCTGTCGTCATTTATATATCCCCCTGTGCCCCCCGGCGTCCCCGTTGTCGTTGTGTCCCTGTGTCCCGGTCGTCATTTATATTCCCTGTGTCCCGGTCGTCATTTGTATCCCGGTGTCCCGGTCTATATATACATTCGTTTTTGAAATGGTATATGATGAAATAAATTTTTGTATTTTTCCCTTTTTTTCTTTTTAGTTTTTTTTTTTTTTTATTTTTTTTAGTTTTGTTTTTCTCCTTTATTTTTCATTTTTTTCCTTTTTTATTTTTTTTTCTTTTTTAGTTTTTTAGCTTTTTTAGTTTTTTATTAGTTTTTAGTTTTTTTTTTCTTTTTAGTTTTTTTGTAGTTTTTACCTTTTTTTTAGTTTTTTTTTACTTATGTCCTGGTCGTCATTTACACTCCCTGTGTCCCGGTCGTCATTTGTGTCCCGGTGCATTGTTGATGGTGATTGCTAATCGAACATTCCTTGTGTCCCGGTTGCTTTCTCTTTGAGTGTCCCGGTCGTCATTTATATTCCCTATGTGCCGGTGTCCCGGTCGTTATTTGTGTCCCGATGTCCCGGTCTGTAATTTCGTCAGTCGAAAACATGACGTCAGTCGACACACACACATGACGTCACTCGACAGACACACACACACAGACAACTTATCTTCTATATATATATAAAAATAAGTTGTCTGTATAGTTGTCTGTATATATATATATATATATATATATATATATATTGTCTGTATATATATATATATATATATATATATATATATATATATATATATATATATATATATATATATATATATATATATATCTATATTTACAGGTGGGACACAGGGACACAACTACAATGGCGCGTAACTAATATGGCGCGTAACGACTTACGCGCGCGGGAGGGCTTGGGGGGGGGGTTGCGAAGTGCCCCCACCAACTAGGTGTTGGGGTGGCACGAAGCGCCACCCCAACAGCTAGTTTTTATATATATAGATAGATAGATAGATAAGTCGTCTGTGTGTTATGTCTGTCGAGTGACGTCATGTTTGTGTGTCGACTGAAGCCATGTTTGTCGACTGACAAAATTACAGACCGGGACATCGGGACAAAAATGACGACCGGGACACCGGGACATCTATCTATCTATATAAAAATGGCTAGGTAAAAACTACAAAAAAAAACTAAAAAGAAAAAACTAAAAACTAAAAAAAACTGAAAAGAAAAAAAACCTAAAAACTAATAAAAACCAAAAAAGCTAAAAAAACTAGAAAAACCAAAAAAGAAAAAAATTAAAAAAAGAAAAAAACTGAAAAATAAAGGAGAAAAACAAAACTAAAAAAACTAAAAATAAAAATAAAAAAAACTAAAAAAGTAACCAATTACAAAACGATTGTATATACAGACCGGGACACCGGGACACAAATGACGACCGGGACACAGGGAATATAAATGACGATACACAGGGACACAACTGCAACTGGGACGCCGGGGGAGGCACAGGGGGGATTATAAATGACGACGGGGACACAGGGAATGTTCGATTAGCAATCACAATCAACAAAGCTCAAGGGCAATCATTAGAATCATGAGGTATAACTAAAAAAAAACAAAAAAAGTTAAAAAACTAAAAACTAAAAAAAAAGACCAATTCAAAAACGAATGTATATACAGACCGGGACACCGGGACACGGGTTTAACCAGATGCGACTAAAATTGGATCGTTGTGAGATCTATATATATATATATAAATAAGTTCAAAAACGAATGTATATACAGACCGGGACACCGGGACACAAATGAGGACCGGGACACAGGGAATATAAATGACGACCGGGACACAGGGACACAACTACAACGGGGACGCCGGGGGGCACAGGGGATATATAAATGACGACGGCGACACAGGGAATATTGCAGTAGCAATCACCATCAACAAAGCTCAAGGGCAATCATTAGAATCATGAGGTATAACTAAAAAAACTAAAAAAAGGTAAAAAACTAAAAACTAAAAAAAAGACCAATTCAAAAACGAATGTATATACAGACCGGGACACCGGGACACAAGGAATATAAATGACGCCCGGGACACTCAAAGAGAAATCACAGACTGGGACACTGGGACACAAATGACGACCGGGACACAGGGAACATAAATGACGACCGGGACACAGGGACACAAAAAAAAAGCTTGCGAATATATGCATACACACAACTCGTTTTTATATAGATAGATAGATAGATACAATACAAATTAACTGCATTACGTAACAATATTATTGGTACGCCTATTTTTAGTTGTAGCACGTGTGGTGGAAACCTGAAAGATCTTCAGAATTTAAAAATTCAGATGGATAATTAACCGCCTCATTTGGTTCCAACTCGAATCGGATCGACTGCCTGGTCTCGAATCTTGGTCAAAACAATATTGTTGATTTCGTGGACGTCTATATTTTTGGTTGCAAGAATCGCTCTTTCACTTAGCCATTTATTATTTCTATAATTGTTTAGAATATTCGGAAATACTTTTTCAATCAATTCATTTTTGGACGTCACTTAATTACAGAATTCAGCAGGTAGTTGTATACGTCCTGAAATTGAGTCTACTGAGAGCTTTCTGTTTCCAATTACCAGCAATTGATCTGAAAATGTTTGACCAGAGTCATCGTTTTGCAATCGGACACGCATATTTGTAGTTAATTTTAATGTCTTTACGTGCGCCCACAAATTAGAATTTTTCAGGCAAGCATTCATTTCGTCTGCAGGGGTTGATCTAGGTATTATAGGTAATGTTTGCCTGAAATCTCCCGCAAGCAATATTAATGTGCTGCCAAAGGGTTTCGAATTCCCTCACAAATCTTTCAAACATTGATCCATAGCCTCGAGCGATTTTTTGTGTGCCATTGGGCACTCGTCCCAAATAATAAGTTTGCATTGCTGCAATACTTTACCCATCCCAGACGATTTGGAAATATTGCGCGTGGGAGTTTCTGTAGAATTCAAATTCAGAGGCAATTTCAAAGCGGAATGAGCAGTTCTTCCACCAGGCAGCAACGTTGCGGCTATTCCGAACGACACAATTGCCAAAGCTATATCATTTTTTGATCGAATTGATGCCAGAATCAGTTTTATCACCAACGTTTTACCAGTACTTCCTGGCGCATCCAAAAAGAAAATTTCTCCAACGTTGTTATCGACACAATGCATTATCGTATCATAAATATCTTTTTGTTCTGACGTTAACTTGAAAAAGTTATTTTGTACATACGACAATAGATCACTCGTACTGTAACTTTGTTCACGATCCGATTCTACACATGTCGAAACAGCAGCGGTACGATTAGGTGAAGGCATTCCCAAATCCTGAAGAGGTATGTTTGCCATATATACGCACAAATCTTTTATAGTAACTAAAGTGTAGTTATAAATTTCTGATGTAAAATCAAAAGTCATATCTGACGTCTCTAACCGTTTTCGATGGAGTATATCTTCGGACATTTTCGATTTATATTTTTCCCACAACTCTGTAGGAGCTGAAGGAGAGCAAGTTGTTAGTATGATTTCAAACAATGCACGAATTTGACTTGGAGTTGACGTTTCGCAAACGTCATTGATGCAGTTATCCCGGTGTTGGTCATTCTCCAATAAATTCAGAGCTTGGCATGCACTACGGTAAGTGTCATGTATAGTACCGTTTACAGTTCTCAAAAACTCAAAGGACGTCGGACCCGGTACATTCACCAAAAGCGGGCGTAGAAAGAAGCATTCATGTTGATTGGGGTGAACGGTGTAGAGTCTTCCTATCGTGGTATTTTTGAAGAGGGTAGGTTGGCCGTCGACTGACTTACCCAGTTTTCGACGTTCAAATACTTTATTTTTAGTATTCCACGTGTAATACAAAGGCACTTCAGTATACAGCAGTTTTTTTTTGCAAAAGAATCATTTTTGCATAGCGAAAAGAAAGCAGTTAACTTTGTATCCGGTGGATTCAGGGCTCTTTGTTGCACGTTGGACTCCGAAAAATAAACACGTTGATCATTCTGTAAATGTACCACTAAGTGAACAACAGCTGGACTACGTTCATGTATCGGAAATGAAAGAATTCGCCAAACAGCTTCATTACTGCTTATGTATCTTCCAGCCTGATATTGTACGATTTCGTTGATATCTTTGATTTCAGACTGCAAGCCAAAAACTGCCATGTCACTGCCTTTGTTGACGTATTTACATATGTATTTGATTGCCTTTACGGAGTTACAGTATTCAACGTTTATATGTGCATTAAATGTTTTTGATAATAATGGGGAATATGGAACAACCCACTGGTTATCTACTTCGATGGTGGTACCGTTACGCTTCTTTATTATTGCTGTTTTACCGCCACCTTCAGTAGATCTTCTTCTATATTGTGGGTAACCATCATTGCCAGTAATTGTGTTGGGTACTAAAAGTTGAGGATATTGCTTTGTGCACCTTCCTTTGGCCATGCATGGTGAATTTTCGTTCAGTGAACCGCAATGTCCATGTATCATATTTTTACAACAATATCATATAACCCCTTATCGACATTTTCATCAGGTATTTCAGCGGAAATCAATTAGAAGTAATTTTATAATGTAGCCAGATTAGTATATGTGCGTGTGGCAATCCTCGTTTTTGCCATACCACTGAGTACATCCAGCATCGCACTGACCCAAACACTTCAAGTTTTACTATCTAGTTTATCAGTGATTTCAACTTTTGCCGGAAGACACGGGCCGTAATGTCATGTCTATGAACCGGCGATTGTCCTTGAAGTAAAAGCTGCTTTATCTCGTCCCAAGATTGATTACATGTAAATGTAATACATAAATCTGGACGACCATAGAGACGAACATGCGCAATAGCATCTTGAGCATATTCATGCATATGACGGGGACTGCCAGCATATGACGAAGGTAAAATCGTTAATCTTCCAACTTTTGTGGTATTATGCATCTCGCAAATGAATGTATTGTTCAGAGCGGAGCTTGGTCTGATTCAGACGGATAAATAGCAAACGTTCTGATTCACTTTTTGCCTACATATCAACGATATATTGGTGAAACAATTGACGGCATTTTAAAATATAGTTGTCTTCGTCCTGCCGAATCATTAGTCTATAGGAATAATAATGCATTGCACTGCATTTCTTATTTATTTCTTTGTTAGTGACTGGATTTATCAATTTAATATTAAAGTAATAGCCGTCGGCTCCATCCCAAAAAATGATAGGATATTGTAGGGCATTGTAGCATCGATGAGTTTCAGCAATTCTTACCAACTGAGCGTTTCGCTTGTGAAGAATAATATCCCGAGGTAAAAACTGATCACCGACCATAACGATTGCCACTTTGTCGATAGTTGGAGCATTTTATCTACGCACATGTTGGCCAGGAGGCGTTTTGTCAGCGGAAATAACAATTTTATGCGTATCAGTAGGCATCAAATCGTGGAAAAGATGTTGCAATTGGGAAACGATTGTCCTTTCAACGTCGGGAGAAATTTCGCAACGTGCATTCAATTCAGAATTTATATCACTTATGAAGTACAATTGTAAAAATTTATGATTCTCGCCTGAGAATGGTAGAAGGGACCCTGCTCTATGATAAATTTGCCCTTTTACTTTGAAAGTAGGCATAAATTGATCTGGATCTTCGATTTGGGCACCAAACGACGTCATTTGGAAACATGAGTTATATTTTCTGATTTTTGATAAGAAACGCTTAGATTCTGACGTATTTTCAGTAAGCAAAGTCTTCAATGGCTCTGGGGGTGCAGCCAGTTGAGGAAGTTTAACATTTCCTGAGGCGCAACACATTCCCATTGTTTCACCATTCAATTTCAAGGCCTTACAGTAGGGACAAATTTTAGACATAGTCCCGATTTGAACACATCTACTATAATCATCGACTGGGCGGTACTTGAATGCCATGCGATAATTTTCACGTTGCTCTTGTGATTCCTCGGCACGCTTTCTTTTGGCATTATCTCTTGAAGCCGCAAGCCTGTTTTCACGTTGCTCTTGTGATTCCTCGGCACGCCTTCTTTTTTCACTTTCTCTTTTAACAGCAAGTCTGGTTTCGTGTTGCTCTGGTAGTTCCCCGACACGCCTTCGTTGACGGAAATTGCACATTCCTAATCTGGCATTACCTCTTGAAGCCGCAAGCCTATTTTCACGTTGCTCTTGTGATTCCTCGGCACGTTTTCTGTTCTTACTCTCTCTATCAGCCGCAAGCCTGTTTTCTCGCTGCTCTTGTGATTCCTCGGCACGCTTTCTTTTCTTGCTTTCTCTATCAGCAGCAAGTTTTTTGGCATATACTCTTTGAGCAGCTTCCTCGGCTGTTGCCATTGTAGGTTCTTCAGTCATTTTACAATTAAATATTTTTCCGTCCACGATCTTCTTACAATTAAAAATTTGTCTTTGAACGAATTTCTTAAATACCTTTAATGACGTCATCATCATAACAAACATGACGACAACTAAATTCATGACGACATGACGACCTGATGACATGACGTCAATCGACAGACATAACACACATACAACTTATTTTTATATATATAGAAGATAGCGTCTTTTTAGGCTGTTAAACATTCTAAAAACATACCCTAAAGCTCCAAAGTGATGCACACTTAGTTTTCCTGAGATATTACACGAATGCCCTCGTGACAATCTGGATACCCATAGTTTACTTCGATTGTCCAAAATCCACAAAGATTAGTCCCCCAGGATAAACCAAGATTTTGTTGCTCACCAGTGGAGCTGGATAGATTGAAAAATGATCTTGGTACATATAAATGGGACTTTTCTTTACCGGAAAATATTAGTTTAGGCAATTATAACACAATATTTGGCCCGTTTTATGACACTGTTAAGGAAAAATTCACGTCTTATTGTCTAGAAGCTCCTTTAAAAATCCTTGATCAAAAAGATTTAACACCTGTAGCTCCCTGGTTAACATCTGGAGTCCTAGGGTCAATAAAAAGGAAGCAGAACCTTTGGAAGTAGTATAAAAAAAGACCAAATAAGGCAAAGTTAGAAGTATTTAAGTGATACCGTAATTTTCTGAAATCAGTTATTCGCAGAGCTAAAACAGTATATTTTACAAAAAGATTTGTTGATTGCGGTAAAAATATAAAAAAGACGTGGGACGTGATTAAGGAAATTAATCGGCCATCCATGAAACCAGAAGGTCTCCCTAATTCTCTCATTGTAGACGATCAACTTGTAACAGAAAAAGGCCAAATTCGACATCATATGAATAAATTTTTAGCGGAGATAGGGGAAAAAATTGCTAATAGCGTTTCTTATTCCTCTGTGTCACAGTCTTGGAAGCAGTTCTTAGGTCCCTCGTGCTTGAAATCAATGGTTCTTGGGGAGGTTACGGTGCAGGAAATTAGAAATATTGTTCTTTCTTTAAAGAATTCTTCAGCAGGTTTCGACCAAATTTCTGCTAAAGTAATTAAACATATTTTTACATCGATTATCACTCCAATTTACCATTTGATTAATGGGTCATTTCAACCTGGAGTATTTTCCCAACGTCTTAAACTTGCACGTGTTATAGCTCTCTTTAAAGGAGGTGACCGAAAGGATTCTGGGAACTACGGGCCGATCTCTCTTCTGTCAGTCATCTTTAAGATATTTGAAAGAGCAATGCTTAAACGTCTGATGAGCTTTCTTGAAGCTATTTTTTTCCCATCAGCATCAGTTTTGGTTTCGCGCAAAGTATTCTACAGAAGATGCTTGTAATAGACTTCTTCAGTTTATACGACGATCTTTAGATTCTAATCTTATTCCTGCAGCCATTTTTCTTGATGTAAAGAAAGCCTTTGACAGCCTAACACATAAGATTCTCATTGGCAAACTTTGTCATTTTGGTGTCCGTGGGGAAGAATTGTCTTGGTTCTCGTCATACCTAACTGACAGATCTATCGCCACGGAAGTTACAGACGGAAAAGTTCCAATTGAATACGAAGTACCCCAAGGCTCTATTCTTGGGCCAACGCTCTTCTCATATATGTGAACGATCTCTACCGACTTTTTAACACCCCAATTAACAATGTTTGCTGTGGATTGTGTCACAAATCTTACTCTCAGAGTACGTTGGTGTTCACACCTGATAATCAAGAAGAATTAATAGCATTTGCAGATGACACTACTTTAGGTGCTGCAGCTCTGGATGAATCATCCCTTATTCTAAAGCTTCAAGCAATGACTGAGAAAACACTATTTTGGTTTGACATAAATCAACTAGCTTTAAATGTAAGAAAGTCCCACCTTCTTATTTTTTCTCGTAAAGGGGTGAGCTGCCCCACAATTAATGAGCTTCATACACCAAGAGGCTCCATAAGTCATCCCCTGGATCGATATGTGCGATTCCTGGGAGTTCTTTTGGATAAAAATTTATCATTTAAGTGGCATTGTTCAAATAATACGAGTGAAAATTTTCCGTGGACTCGGGATCATCCGAAAATTAAAGCGCATATTTCCTTTCCCTCTCCTCCGTCTTTTATACTTTTCTCTGATTTACCCTTATATATGTTACTGTTTGTCTGTCTGGATGTCCACATCTCCCCCGGTACTTGCTCCTATTCACAATCTTTATGAGAAAGCGGCAAGAGTTCTCCAGTCGGCTACACACACTCCTCTTGACCTTCTCAAAATTAAAGATATTTATGTTTTATCTTTATCTGCGTTGGCATATCAATACTTCCAGGGAGATCTCCCATGTTGTTTTTCGGGACTGCTTAAACTAGTAGGGGAAGTAAATTTGTATATGGTTCGTAACCGGGAGGATGTGATGATTCCAGCTAGTCCCTCGGTTCGTTCTGACTTCGGCCTGGCTGTGACTGTGTGGCGTGCTGGGAACTTGGTTCCCGCTGAGGTCCGGCAGTCACGAACACTTGGCTCCTTTAAAAGACAGATGAAAAGTTTCTTATTAAAGGCTTCTTATTAAATGTTTCTTATGGTTTATTTATTATTTTTGTTTTGTTTTTTGGGTTGTTGTTTTGTTGGTGTTGTATCCTCGACGACGCGAGAATCTTAATTTGTATTTATAGTCGGGTGATGTGAGGGTCGCTGTTTCGTGGGGACTGCCAGTGAGTTGATTTCTTTTCCTTACATATTTTTATTTAGATGTTGGTTAGTATGTTTATGACAAGTTTTATGATTCTTTATTTATTGTATTCCGTTTCCCAAATAACGGGCCATTGAGCCCTTTGGGATAATGTTTATGTTATTGTTATATTATGAAAATAAATAGAACTAAAATAAAATAAAACGAAAAAATAAATAAACTGAGATTTACATCCCCTTCAACTTTTACTGAAAGTTTTAACTTAATAGCCTATTCTGTTTCAGACACAGTGCATCTGTGCCATTTTTACAACCTGGATGCGCATAAGATCTTTTGGTTTAGTTCGGTAGTAGTAGAAGTAGCAGTACCTTTAACGGTAGTAGTTTTAGTAGTAGTACTGGTTGTAGTAGCAGCAGTAGAATATATAAATTGTGTCGGTTGTAAGTACAAGCAGTCACAATCATATATAACTGCAGTCGCTGTTCTAAGTAGTCTCAATAGCAGTCACTGTCAAGAGTAGGTACAGTCACTGTTAATTACTCGCAGTCACAGTCAAAAATAGCAGCACTCACAGCCGAAAGAAACTCAGAAACAAGTAATTATAGTCAGAGTCGTATTTAGTCACAATCACAGTTCCAAGTAATTGCAGTTACAGTCACAAACAATTGGAATCGCAGTCACTGTCGTACACAGTTGCAGTCATAAATAGTCACATCATCAGTACTACTAGTAGGACGAGTAGTAGCAATAGTAATTTTTGTAGAAGCAGCTGTAGTTGCCCTGAAGTGCTCAGTTTGATATCCTCAGCCGTTTCTGAGATTTCACTAATATACTCTTTTGATAACCTGCATGTGTATAGTTATTTTTTTATCCAATTTGACATATATTCCAGTATTCCCTGAAAATCACGCCTTAATGCCTTTAGCCATTCTGGAGATATTGCCGGTATGTCTATCTAACGACCATATTTAGCAAAACATCCTAACAGTACAAGCCAAAAGTTTTAATTTTGTGATTGCAGCCATTACTGACACATTGCAAGCACGTCCTTGTGATGAAATAGATACGTCATTTGATCTAATTCAGCATCCCCAATAGCTTTCTCTGAAAGATCCAGCGTAACACACCTAGCTGTTTCCATGGAAATTGAAGAGACACCCTTTTGACAATCTGGATGTACATAGGTCTTTTGATTTAGCTTTATATCAACATAAAATTTCGTCCCCGAGGCATTGCATCTGTGCCATTTTGAGAACCCGGATGTACATAAACTTCTTTGATAAATTTCCATTGTAGTAAAAGCACCAGTAACAGTAGTCGTAGTTCTTGAGAACTACGACTACTATTTGAAACCAATTAATACCCTCACTTCCTCCTGAGACAAAGCTGATCCACCTTTGCAAAAACCAGTATTTCCCTAGTGCCTTTTCATTTAGTTTTTCATAATCTCCAACTTCTCCTGAAAATTTCACTCAATACTTAGTCAGTGCCTGATATATTGAATAAATATCATTTTGACAACTTGAATGCACTTAAACTCTTTTGGTTTGATTAAAGAGCAGTAGGAGTATTGGTAGCATCAGTAATAGCAGTAAAGGTTGGAGCACTAGTAAAAGCAGTAGTATTATTAGTAGTAGTAGTTGCCGTAGTAGTAGTATTAGAAGTAGTAGTATCAGTGGTAGTAGCAGTATCCTCCCCCCTGAACATATTCAGTATGTATCTATATAATATTATGAGTCGTTCCTAGGAAATTACTGATACACCCTTTTGAAAATCTGCATACACATAGCGTGTGTTTTGATTTAGTTCGATTTCTTGCTCAACATTCCCTGAAAATTTCACCTTAATACTCTTAGCCTTAGCAGCAGTCGCAGTAGCAGTAGTTTTAGTGGTAGTAATAGTAGTTATAGTAGCAGTAGTAGTAGTCGTAGTAGTAGTAATAGTACCAGTAGTAGTAGTAGCAGCAGCAGTAGTAGTAGTAGTAGTATAGTAGTAGTAGTAGTAGTAGTAGTAGTAGTAGTAGTAGTAGTAGTAGTAGTAGTAGTAGTAGTAGTAGTAGTAGTAGCAGTAGTAGTAGTAGTAGTAATAATAGTAGTAGCAGTAGTAGAACCGTGAACATATTGCCTTTCGGCCAATTGAATATCTCCTCCACAATACTGCAATAGCTTCAACTTAATAATTTAAGCCGTCCCCGAGAAACGGCCTTCTGAAAACATGAAAGAACTTAGTGTGTTTTGATTAGTTTGACACTTCCCTCAACATTCCCTGAAGGTTTTTCTTTCATACACTTATCTGTTTTGGACACTAGGGATCGAACATGCCCCCCTTTACTAATAATAAATAAAATATGTAAGCAAAAATTACATAGCTTACGGCCCTTGCTTCAACTTCTACGGGGGATCATCTCAAATCAGAGGCATATTTTTCGGACCTTTCGACTATGCTGAATAAAATGGCTATGTCAAAATTTCTATCTAATGTCCTTGGAGAACAAACTGACGTGATGGGGGGCTGCTTACCATCCAACCCCTTTTGACTCTTAAAAAGAGCACTAAAATTTTAAGCAAAATTTTGAGCACTTTAAAATTTTCAATTGGATGAATCCTCTCCAAAGTTTCTCTGCAATGTGCCTTGTCCCATAAAAAAATACATAGTGTCCAGTGCTCTTTTCCTAGGGAGTGCTATTGCGCTAAATTCTAGTCTAGATTCTAGTCCTAAATTCTAGCTATTGTGAGATACCAAAACAGACTGTAGAATCTGAATCAAACTTGGGCTGAGGTGTGAGCAAGTGTCTTAGCGACTCCTTTTACGAATTAAATAAAAAAACAAGTTTTTTCAACTGAAAGTAAGGAGTGACATCAAAACTTAAAACGCACAGAAATTACTTCGTATATGAAAGAGGCTGCTTCCTCATCAACGCCCCGCTCTTTACGCTAAAGTTTGACTCTTTCTCTCAATTCTTCTTTCTAAAACAGTAAAAAACTTTAGCGTAAAGAGCGGGGCGTTGATGAGGAAGCAGCCTCTTTCATATACGAAGTAATTTCTGTGCGTTTTAAGTTTTGATGTCACTCCTTACTTTCAGTTGAAAAAACTTGTTTTTTTTATTTAATTTCTGAACGTTTTTGAATCAATGCATGTTTTGATTTTGGCTCTCCGCAGAGGAATGATCAAAACGAAATTTGCATATTTTTTTTTTGGCTCAATAGCTTTCTCATAATTTTGATCGAATGATTTTGAGAAAAAAAGAGCGGGGGACGAAGCCTAGTTGCCCCCCGATTTTTTGGTTAATTAAAAAGGCAACTAGAACTTTTAATTTTTTACGAATCTTTTTATTGGTAAAAGATTTACGTAACTTATAAATTAGCTTACGTAAAGAACTTTTGTATTCTCATGTTTTTATTACATACATGAGGGGATTCGCCCCATCGTCAGTACCTCGCTCTTTACACTAAAGCTTAAATTTTATCCCAATTCATTAAGAATAACCCCCTGAATCACAAAAGCCGTAGAATAAGTAGTTGAAATTACCGAAAATACTTTAGCGTAAAGAGCGAGGTATTAGAAGGAGGTGAGCCCCTCATATGGGTAATAATTTCTGTTTGTTTTCAGTTTTATTGCTGTTCCTTACTTCCAGCTGAAAAAGCTTTTTCACTTTTATTGTTTAATTGTTTTTTTTTAATAATGCTAGTAAATCCTGCTCTCCCTTCATGGAAATTTTCTTCTCCCATTACAAATTCTCGAAGGAAAGTTCCCCCAGCATATCCCCCTCTTCTCAACCCCTCCCCCAAACCAAAAAAATCCTCCTGAAAACACCTGTATACTTCCCAAAAACCATTACTATATGTAAGCACAGGTCAAAGTTTGTAACTTGTTGCCCCTCCCACGGGGACTGTGGGGGAGTAAGTCGTCCCCAAAGACATAGTTATAAGGTTTTTCGACTACGCTGAATAAAATGGCTATCTCAGAATTTTGATCCGTTGACTTTGGGAAAATAATTAGCGTGGGAGGGGGCCTAGGTGCCCTCCAATTTTTTTGGTCACTTAAAAAGGGCACTAGAACTTTTCATTTCCGTTAGAATGAGCCCTCTTGCAACATTCTAGGACAACTGGGTCGATACGATCACCCCTGGGGAAAAAAAAAAACAAAAAAACAAAAAAACAAAAAAACAAATAAACACGCATCCGTGATCTGCCTTCTGGCAAAAAATGCAAAATTCCACATTTTTGTAGATAGGAGCTCGAAACTTCTACAGTAGGGTTATCTGATACGCTGAATCTGATGGTGTAATTTTCGTTAAGATTCTATGACTTTTAGGGGGCGTTTCCCCCTATTTTCTAAAATAACGCAAATTTTCTCAGGCTTGTAACTTTTGATGGGTAAGACTAAACTTGATGAAACTTATATATTTAAAACCAGCATTAAAATGCGATTCTTTTGATGTAGCTATTGGTATCAAAATTCCATTTTTTAGAGTTTTGGTTACTATTGAGCCGGGTCGCTCCTTACTACAGTTCGTTACCACGAACTGTTTGATTGGTACCCGATCCAACTTATGTGGAGTCCCCAACTTTTGTTATCATGATATTGATGAGAAAGGTTGTAGGATCTTGATGATTTCTGACAGGAAATATGAGTTTTTATTCCGCTCATGATGTTTGGATGCTTGGAGCCCTTTCCGAACTATGTGGAGAGTTCTAAAAGGGAGCTCCTAGATGTATGCCGTTAGAGAGATAATCAAAAGTGTTCGCTTTCAATCAAGCTCAAGAATCCCCTGTCTCCTGTCGTCACAATATTTTTCAGATACTGACACGTGTTCTCAACCGAATTCCGTAGGGAATTAGAACGCTTTTCATAACTTTGTCTTTTGGGAACGTAGGCTCGTTCAGACCTATATAAGAGCAGGGGAATGGGTGCCTTAAGATTTTTAATCAGCATATATACAAGAAGCGGATTTCTTGCCTTTAGAACTAGAACCCTGACTGTCCTTCTTTGTATCAGGACAAAACTTGACCTTTAAAGAGGTTAAGGGATTACTACCTAATTGCCTCTGGGACATCCACCCGAATGAGTTTTCTCATTGAAACTAACATTTATTAGAAATCAGAGTAGGCTAATTTACCAGCTGCTGTATTTCTGGGGTATATACTTCATCCAACCTTTGTTGGGGAAGAAGGTTTCACCCATTTTCGTAATTATGACTGAATAAGAATGGATCGCCAAACATAAATGAAGCCTTATAGAACGACAATCAGGTACCCTATTTGTGCTATTTCAATTTTAATGACAATCCTACCTCTCTAGGTAAAAGAGGATGGGATACGAATAATCAAGACCTATGACAAAATGTGTCGTCAGGCTTCAAAAAATTTAATGCGGATTCAAACTCTGATATCCTTGTTGGGTATTTTTATTATCTCAATACAGACAGCGCTATAGAATCCCTAAGGTATGGCCTTTAGGCAGGGGAAAATCTCCAGCATTTTTATTAGGGGGGGGGGGCAATAGGGGTCCATATCTGGATAGTCAAAGGGCATGGGAAGCATAATAATTTTTACTCTACGTCATTGGGGGGGGGGCAACCCCGATTTCTAAAATAGGGTTTTCCGACGTTTAAACACATTGTGTACATAGGTTTAAATACTTTAACCAATTGCATGGAAATAGGAAAAGAGATATATTACCATTTGAAATTGATAGGAACTAAACTCCTGCTAGCACTTTCCACTTTCACCCTCCCCAAGAAATTTCTTGGCTAGACTCATAATACCCCACCTTGCCTTATCCACCTCTGTCCCAAAGGTAGGTAAATGCGATATTTTATGCTACATAGAAAAAATATTTTAGCAGTTGGAGGAGAGCTATTAACACCCTTCACCTAGCAACAATAATATAGATGTATACCAAAAATATTTACGGGAAGCACAAGGGGTTAGATAGTAATTTTCACTACGCCCTTCTCCAAAATTCACTATGTATTTATCAAGACTCAATGAGAGTTAGGATATTCAGGCATTAAAATGTACTTTATTAACCATAAGCCCCTTACCCTTCTACAAAATGTCCCACATTCCCCCCCTCTTCACATTAGTTTAAGCCTGCTTATACACCACTTTGTATATTTTATAAAATTTGAAGCAAATCAGTTTAGTTTAATGAAGCGTTAAAGTAAATATCATAAAACAATTTTCTGCAATAAGAAGGGAGGTATGACCCTGTAGCACCCTTTCCATGATTAGTCTAAATGAAGCGAAATGACATATTAACTCATACCACCAACTCATACCTGTATCTATATCAAACAGTTCGTGGTAACGAACTGTAGTAAGGAGCGACCCGGCTCAATAGTAACCAAAACTCTAAAAAATTAAATTTTGATATCAATAGCTACGTCAAAAGAATCGTATTTTAATGCTGATTTTAAATATATAAGTTTCATCAAGTTTAGTGTTACCCATCAAAAGTTACGAGCCTGAGAAAATTTGCCTTATTTAGGAAAATAGGGGGAAACACCCCCTAAAAGTCGTAGGATCTTAACGAAAATAACATCATCAGATTCAGCGTATCAGAGAACCCTACTGTAGAAGTTTCAAGCTCCTATCTACAAAAATGTGGAATTTTGTATTTTTTGCCAGAAGACAAATCACGGGTGCGTGTTTATTTGTTTGTTTTTTTTTTTGTTTTTTTTTTTTTTTCTTTTCCCCAGGGGTCATCGTATCGACCAAGTGGTCCTAGAAAGTCGCAAGAGGACTCATTCTAACGGAAATGAAAAGTTCTAGTGCCCTTTTTAAGTAACCAAAAAAATTGGAGGCCATCTAGGCCCCCTCCCACGCTCATTTTTTTCCGAAAGTCAACGGATCAAAATTTTGAGATAGCCATTTTGTTCAGCATAGTCGAAAACCATAATAACTATGTCTTTGGGGATGACTTACTCCCCCACAATCCCTGGGGGAGGGGCTGCAAGTTACAAACTTTGACCAGTGTTTACATATAGTAATGGTTATTGGGAAGTGTACAGACGTTTTCAGGTGGATTTTATTTTGTTTGGGGGTGGGGCTGAGGAGAGGAGGCTATGTTAGAGGATCTTTCCTTGGAGGAATCTGTCATGGGGAAAGAAAAATTCAATGACAAGGGCGCAGGATTCTCTAGCATTACTATAAGAAAACAATGAAAAATAAACATGAAACGTCTCTTCCAATGAAAGGAAGAAGTAGCATTGAAACTTAAAATGAACAGAGATTATTACGCATATGAGGGGTTCTAAAAATACTTTAGCATAAAGAGCGAGGTATTTAGGAGGATATAAATACCTTGCTCTTTATGCTAAAGTATTTTTAGTAATTTCAACTATTTATTCTACGGCATTTCTGATTCAGGGGTCATTCTTCAAGAATTGGGACAAAACTTAGGATTTAGTGTAAAGAGCGAGGTATTAACGAGGGTACAAACCCCCTCGTATACTTAATAAAAATATAAGGTTATGAAAGTTTGTTACGTAAGTTAATTCTTAAGTTACGTATATTTTTTACTAATAAAAACGTTCGTTAAAAACTAAAAGTTCTAGTTGCCTTTTTAAGTAACCGAAAAATTGGAGGGCAACTAGGCCTCCTTCTCCACCCCTTATTTCTCAATATCGTCTGATCAAAACTAAGAGAAAGCCATTTAGCCAAAAAAAGAATTAATATACAAATTTCATTTTAATAATTTATGTGCGGAGAGCCAAAACCAAACTTACATTATTCAAAAACGTTCAGAAATTAAATAAAAAAAAACTAATTTTTTTAGCTGAAAGTAAGGAGCGACATTAAAACTTAAAACGAACAAAAATTAATCCGTATATGAAATGAGTTGTCCCCTCCGCAATCCCTCGCTCTTTACGCTAAAGTTTGAGTCTTTGCCACAATTCTACTTTTTAAAACAATTAAAAGCTTTAGCGTAAAGAGCGAGGGATTGCGGAGGGGACAACTCATTTCATATACGGATTAATTTTTGTTCGTTTTAAGTTTTAATGTCGCTCCTTACTTTCAGCTAAAAAAATTAGTTTTTTTTTATTTAATTTATCTTAAGGGTTAAGGTTAGTTAGATAATTTGGATATTGAAATGGGCTCTTTTAGACACCCTCCGCTCTCACAACGAGCCACCGATCCTCCTTCACAATAGCTGATGCACAATTATACATCATTAACCACAATTTCGTGAAAACTAAAGAAAATTAACTTAGTGAAATCAAGTGGCAATCAAGATGTGCCACCCATTGCTACTGGAAAAATCAATATACAGTTTTCTGATAATTTTGAATCGATTGACTGCCTCTGAATTTTCAGTCGATAGCAACTTGATCCTTATTAGAGCAAATCATAGTTTGATGCCATAAGATAGTTAGAATAGCCACTTTGTAATAGCATAGTCATTTTGATCATTTAAAAGGCACTAGAATTCTTAATTTCTGTTCGAATGAGCCCTCTTCCGATCATCCAGGACGACTAGTTCGTCATGATTATCCCTGGAAAACAAAACACAAAAATAAAACAAATAAAGAACGAAAAAACAAACATCCGTGGTCTTACTTCTGAAAAAAGCAAAATCCTACCTCATTACATATAGGATCATGAAACTGCTACAGTAGGGTTTTCTGGTACAGTTAATCTAATGGTATGACTTTCATTAAGATGGCTTGACTTTTGATTATTAGCGTTACATTTAATAGTTTGTTTTTTTATAGTAGAATCAGCATAAAAAGTCAATTGTTTTGATACATAAGTTGTTATCAAGGCTCCTTCTCTTAGACTTTTGGTTACTATAGTCTAAGTTACCTTAGGCTACTATTTCTGCTATTTGGCTTACTATTGGCCCGATTCCCTCCAGACTTATAATTCGTTGCGTAACGTGTGAATGAACATCTGTTTTGAAACAATGGATTATCCTGCTCAAAAGAAGGCATTATTTAGCCAAACCAAGTGCTCACACTTTGAGTTTGATCAAAGAACGCATTCCTTTGGAGTAAATAAAAGACATTCATTCATGAATTGCCTTCACAAATAACATTCGAAATATCTGCTAAAAAATATGTTCATGAGATGTATCCTTTCACTCTTAGAAAATTCTTAGGACCCAGACAACACTTGGCATATAAACTTAATTAGATAACATCTTCGTGTCTGTTAATCGTATATGTGATCTTTGTATTCAAAAATCAGATGGGTGGAAACAAAAATTATAATAGCTCCTAAACTGTGAGGCTTTAAACGAATCTTAGAAGCTGCAAATTACTCCATGGGAAAAGCTCTTTGTTTCCAATAGGGAAGGTAGATGTCTCTTTTGGACCTGCTCTTAATAAATTTTTAGTTTAATTAATTAATTAAATGCAAAAACAATATTAATATTCTTAAAGCGGAAGGGTATGCATGAATCTTTGTAGCTACACAAGAATCAGTTAGATTCCAACCAACCAATTGAAACAGGGAAGGTGAATCTCTCAGTTGAGCCTTCTCTTGGCAATTATTTTTGAGTGTTATATGCACAGGTACTCAAGTTCAGGAATAAGGATATAATATACTTACTAATAATTCGATACACTAAATTTCGCAAAAGGTTATTAATGTTTATTTTGTAACTTGTTTAGCAGTTTTTACGAGGTTCACAAACCTCACAAGTCCAATCAAGGAACCAATGATTTTTGTTAGATTTTTTATTTAAACTGTATAATTATAAATAAACCAATTTCATTTCTTTCCTCATATAAAAGTACAGAAATAAACACAGAAACACCTATGATAGTAAAATTAAACAGTGTGTGCGCAAACTAAAGACAAAATCAGACATTTTTTGTAAAAAACTTAAAAATATTACAAAAGAAGCGTTAAAAATGTGACGAGCTATATTAAAACCTAGAGCACAAAAAAATAAAGTCTTACTGGCTCATATGTAAATAACGACCCTTGCCATTAGTTAAAAACTTAAAAAAGAATCTTGATAACAATTTATATACCAAAAGAATTTTATTTTTCTACCGCTTCCAAATATGTAAAATTTACTAAGTTTAAAACACTCAAATTTTTTACTGCTACTACTAACAAATCACTGCAGCACCAAGCTGCCTGAGGCCAAAGCAGCTACGCACGCTCCTTCTCCTTCTCAATCTATTCAGCATCTCCCCCTTTACTCCCTCCTAGGTCGATTTCATTTCCCTTAATTTTTCCTTATCATATCCTCCCCACCCAACATCGAAATACTTTTTGTTTGGCCCTAGACGGTTGGCCAAAAAGAATAATCTTTGGCAATGTGTCAGTCTTCATCCGCAGACATTCCATAGTCATCTAAATCTTTCTCTCATTATAATCCTAGAAAGCGAGATTGAACCACAGTTTTCGTATAGCCTATTGTTAAAAAGCGGTCAGTCAGACCTGTGTTCAAAATAATCCGTTGGTATTTCCTTTGGAAAATATTTAGCAAATCTTCCTCATATTTTCAGAGCGCTGATGCTTCGGAACTGTGCATCATTACTGTCATAACTGTAGCAACCAATATTCTAATCTTGGTTTGCAGTTTTATCTTCCTATTTTTCAAAACTTTATTTTTAACTGTGAAAAAAAAAATACAATGCGCCTTAGCTATTCTACTTTTGCCATCTTTACTGCACCCAACGTCTTTACTAATAATACTGCTCGGGTAATTGAAGCTGTCCACTTGATCAATCTTCTCGTTACCCAACATCACCTTTTTATCTTTACTTATTCCTAGCCTTAGAGACTTAGTCTTCTTAATGTTCTTTATCGAACACATCTTTGCACCCCGAACTCGCAACTCCTCTAAAACCTCATTCATTTTCCTAATACTTTGATGAGGATACTTAAATCATCAACAAAATCCAAGTTCAGGAGAGTTTTTCTTACCCATTTGATTCCGTGCTCTCCATTGCCCATGCTGTGTTTTTTAAGATAAAGTTCATCAAAAGAAACCATATAAATAGAGACAGATCGCAACCCTGCTTGACTTTTGATTTAATACGAAACCAGCATTTAATCTCATTTCCTAACCGCAGCAATGTTATTTTCGTACATTGCACTACTCGCTTTAAGAGGAATCTCCTCCGTTTTGAACTAAATGCTATTATCCAATTTTAAACAATGCCTAATATCCTTCTCGGGAATTGGTATTTTTTAGTGAGAAATTCCATGATTATACTCTTAAGTATGACCAAAAATATGCACGAAGTAAATTTTCCAAAAATACCATTGGTAATTAAAAAAAATTAGTAAACACACGCACTTTATTTTCTCAAAAGGTCTATTTTAAGATGACAGAAATAAATGAAAACATAAATGGCATATATTTTGAAACAGCAGAGTTATCTAAATTAAACGTATGAACCGGATTTTATTTATGTCATCTGATTTCTTAAAAATCTTGTGTTTTATTTATTTTTTTCGGAAACGGCCTCTGTTGAATCCACAAACTTTATTTTTGGTCAGAATACGGCTTGTAAAACCAACAATGCTCAGGAGGAGCTTAATAGTTTTTATATGTATTTTGAAACAACATATTGATTTTTTTTACTACATAACAAAGTGTTATGTGTCCTTTGTTTTTTCAGTGACTATGTCCAACTTTGTCGATACCCTTTATCTAATGCAACTTTGACAAACAGGTTGGTTCAATTTGACATGCAGAATTCTAATGGGGTTTGTTTTATTAAGGCTTGACTCTACTACTTTGTTGAATGCTATAAAGAAATGTAAAGATGGTAATATTTATGGAGATCTAATAAATCTAATAGAAAGGAGCCAACTTTTAACGCCCTTTCCCACCGCTGGATGGTCTCCAATCACTTACGACTCATAAAAAGGACTAGAACTCTCAATTTCTGATGTAAATATTACCCTCCAAATTTTCTACGACCATGAGTTGGAGAAAAAGACAGTCTTCCTCCTATACGGAATACTCATTTTGGGGTTAAATGTTACTCTTTGTTTTTATAGTAACAGCGTAGTACAGTAACATTCCCAAAAATAAAGAGGGAATAAATATCAATTTATAATTTTTATGTGAACCCAAAAAATTCCTGGTTACGGCCCTAGAGATTAAACATTAATATCTACCTCCTTAATCCCCTTGTCTCTCTTTTACTACCAATTCTGAATCAAACAGTTCGTGCTGTGAATGAGGAGCAATTCAGCTCCAATAGTAGCTACAACTCTAAAAAACTAAATTTTGATGCTGATAGACACATCAAAAGAACTGTCTTATCATACTGATTCCAAATTTATAAAATTTATCAAGAATTTATCATTAATCGTAATTAATAAAATCCGCTCTTATTGTTACTTATCAAAAGTTAAGAGCCCGAGAAAATTTGCATGATTTTCGAAAAAGAGGGTAACATCTCCTAAAAGCAAAGGAATCCCACAATCAGATTTAGTGTACCAGAGAACCCTATTGTAGAAGTTTCCAGCTCCTACATAGCAAAATGTAGAATTTCATTCTTTTTCAAACAGTTCGTGGTAACGAACTGTTACCGGCTGATTAGTAACCGAAACTCTACAAAATAGAATTTTTATACCAATAGTTACATGAAATGAATCGAATTTTTATTCTGATTTTAAATATATAAGTTTCATCAAGTTTAGTCTTACCCATCAGAAGTCACGAGCCTGAGAAAATTTGCCATAGAATCTTAACGGAAATCACACCATCAGATTAAGCGTGTCAGAGAATCCTATTGTAGAAGTTTCAAACTCCTATCTACAAAAATATGGAATTATGTATTTTTTGCCAGAAGACAGATCACGGATGCATGTTTATTTATTTATTTTTTTTTCCAGGGGTGATCGTATCGACCCAGTGGTCCTAGAATGTCACTAAAAGGCTCTTTCTAAAGGAAATTAAAAGTTCTAGTGCCCTTTTTAAGTGACCAAAGAAAAAATCGGAGGGCACATAGGCCCCCTTCCACTCTCATTTTTCCAAAAGTCATCAGATTAAAATTTTGGGATAGTCATTTTGTTAAAATAGTCGAAAAACCTAATAATTATGTCTTTCGGGACGACTTAATTCCCCAAAGTCCACGGGGGAGGGGCTGCAAGTTACAAACTTTGACCATTGTTTACATATAGTAATGATTATTTAGAAGTGTACAGACGTTTTCAGGGGGACTTTTTCACGTTGAGGGGGGGGGGAGGGAGGGGGAGGTGGCTACGTGGGAGGATCTTTCTATGGAAGAATTTACCATGAGGGAAGAGAATTACCATGAAGGTAGCACAAGATTTTCTAGCATTAAAAATAACAATGAGAAAATAAATAAAACAAAAGCTTTTTTTCAGCTGGAACTAAGGAGCACATTAAAATATAAACGAACAGAAATTATTACATATATAAGGGGTCTGTCTCCTCCACAATACCTCCATCCACGATAAAAATATACAAATATAGAAGTTCCTTAAGTAAGTTAATTTGTAAGTTACGTATTACTAATAAAAACGTTCGTAAAAAAATAAAAAGTTGTAGTTCCCTTTTTAAGTAACCAGAAATTGGAGGGCAACTAGGCTTCCTCCCCCAACTTTTTAAATAAAAATCGTCTTATCAAAACTATGAGAAAGCCCTTTAACCAAAACAATTTATATGCAAATTTATTTTGATTATTCATGCGCGGTGAGCCCAAATCAAAACATACATTAATTTTAAAACGTTGAGAAATTAAACTTAAAAAACAAGTTTTTTTAACTGCAAGTAAGGAGCGACATTAAAACTTAAAACGAACAGCAATTATTCTGTATATGAAAGAGGTTGTCCCCTCCTCAACGACTCGCTCTTTACGCTAAAATTTCTATTAAAAAAAGTAAAGTTGTGAGAAAGAGTCAAACTTACAAACAGCATAAAGAGCGGGGCGTTGAGGAGGGGCGAGCCTCTTTCATATTCTGAGTAATTTCGGTTCGATTTAAGTTTTATATTGCTCCTTACTTGGAGTTAAAAAAAACTTGTTTTTTTTATTCAAATTTTCCCTAAAGGATAGTAAAGTTTTTTTTTTTTTCAGATTTGATCGTATCGAAATAATGGGCATAGGAGGTCGATAGAGGGTGAATTTGAATAAAAATTGAAAATTTTAGCGCCCTTTTTAAGTGGTCTAATAAACTGGGGGGCAACTAACCCCCTCGGAGGGCTATTTGCTAGAAAAATGGCCATAGGAGGGGGCCTCTAGCTTGCCCATTTTCCCCCGAAGTCGTCCAATCAAGATTTTCTGTTCATTTTATTCTCCATAGTTGAATTATGCCCTTAGGGTTAACATGGCACCCCTCCTCCAAAGGGAGAGGCCTGTAAGTTATGAAATTCACCGATTGTCTACGTATAGTATTTGCTATGGGGAAGCTTACAGACTTTTTTTAGGAGGGAGAATTTGGTGCTTAGGGTGGGTTTCCATGGAGAGAGTTTTCCTGGGGAGGTAAATTACTGGGGGCTAGCTTTCATGGGTAAATTTTACAGTGGAGAGATTTGACATAATCTATATACGAAATCGTTTTTATTTGTCTTACTTTCTCTTTGCCAACCCAATTTTGCTTGTGGATATTTTTTCAGGGGAATTATCCGGGGGCTGTTTTCAGCATATTTTGGTTTCCAGAAAAAAAAATCCACGGAAGGGGAATTTCTGGAACGATTAGAAATTAAAGTTTCTTTCAAATGAACTTTTCACGCTGAATCATCCGCAAGACATTTTAAGAGGAGGAAGGGGGTTTATTTTACGTGGTAGTAAATTTTCAAGGGGTTTATGGTGAAGAGAGGGGATTTTTCATGGAGGGTGAGCCAGATTTATTGGTATATTTTGAGAAATGATCAAATTAAATTTAAAAATGAGTTTTTCATCTGAGAAGTGAGGAGCAACATTAAAACTCGAAACGAACTGATATTATTCCGCATGCGAAGAAGTTGCCCCTCTCCTCAGTACCTTGCTCTTTACGCTAAAGTTTAACTATTTGTTCTAATTTCTCGAGAACAGCTTCTGAAAAACAAGGGTCTTTCCATTAGAGTAGATGGCCCTTAGTGTAAAGAGCAAGGTATTGAGCAGAAAGTCAAACCCTTCATAAAGGGAATAATTTCTGCATATTTTGAGTTTTGATATTGCTCCTTACTTTTAGTTGAAAAAAACTTTTTTTAAAATGAATTTATCTGAAGGGTCAATGAGAGCTGGGATGTTTTGGCATTAAAATGCAGCCTTTGAGGTATCTCCCTCCCTCCTTAACTATGAAACAATCAGAGAACTTCATTGTAGAAGTTTAAATGCCTTTTAATGTTTTGAAATCTGTCCACTGCTTATAGATAGTGGTTTTTATTGAGAAAACTAAGGATATTTTTCGCAAGGGAGTTTTCTCCAGAGGGGAGAGATTGTCCGGGAGAATTTTCACTCAGGAGAAAATTTTTGGGAAGAACCTTCTGTCATCGAGGATCAAATTTTCCGACAAGATTTTTCCTGGAAAAGTAGGAGTAATTTCAACAAGGGTGCTGCAAGGCGACACCTCCGTTCTTATTGAATGTTTTCGGTGTTTATTTTAATTCTTTATTAACGTGAAGTGATTTTCTTAACAACGCAGTGGTCTATTATTAATAAGGGGTGGTAAACTGGTGTGTGGGGAAGGGATTAAGATACCAAAAGGATTATATTTGAGTGACCTAATTTTCTAAGCTTCAGATGAAAGCTAAACGAGTTTTTGAGACTTCTTATCTAATATTTTGAATTCCCACGCATATTTTCATTGTAAGTCTTCATTATAGGTCCTGGGGAGGGGGTGGGGTATTAGTTATCTCCTAGCATTGGTTATTTGAACTTAAAAATTTTTCGTTAACGAACCCTCTCCCTATCTTCTAAGACCCTTGGTGTGATATAATCAATCCTGAGAAATAAACAGGTCATTGAAACTTACTCATTTTGTTATCCTGCCACCCCCTACGATTTGATCCCTGCTGGAAATTAATCTCTGCTTTTGGTCACTTAAAAAAGGTACGAGCAAATGAAATTTCCCCTCGAATGAGCTACTACACATCTCTCTATGATGTTCTGGTCACCCCATAGCCCTACTAGAAAAAAAGAAGAAAAAAAGAGAGACAGATCAGTGCTACCCATTTATTTCCCTTGTTGTTGATAGTAGGGGAGTGTTATTACCCTGTACAAAGTTCCAACCATACTAATTCCAATAGTACACTTTTGATCTGACGCCTTTTTCGAGGGGTTTTGGACTTTTTTTTTAAATCACCTTAATTTTTTTCGCAATAAACTTATATTTTCAAGATGAACCGAAATAATAGCAACTATTTTTGAATCTGTGCCAGATGACAATTTTTTCACTATGTTTTTTTTTCTAAACGCAATTTTTTTCTGTTTTGGTTACTATGGGATGTGGTTCTCACCCCTGCCTCAGTGCCTAGGGTAGTTGCTCTGGCTGTACCCATCTCCTTGAATGGTTTTGAATAGATACAATAGGAACCATAAGCCTTTGGGACTCTTTCGCTTTCCTATGCAGCTACCGCTGCAACCATGATTGTGTTAATTCAATAGATAAAGAGCTATTACCAGGGTTGGTGATACCAGGAGAATTATAAAGCCCCTTCCATACTCAAATACAAGCAAAAGCCGGATCAAAGTCAAAACTGTGATAAAAAGTTAAAACCAACTAACACAAAGTTAAAAGCCCCCCACCCCTGCTCCAGTGCTTGGGGCAGTTGCACTGGTTTGACCATTCTCCTTCGAATGGTTTTAAATAGATACAACAGGAACCCATAAACCTTTGGGAGCCGGCGTTTATCCCCCGGAAAATAATCACTCGGATAACTCCCCCCCTTCCAACCACGGCTGGTTGGTTTCCAATCACTTTCAACTTATCAAGAAAGACTAGAACTCTCAATTTCTGGTCTAATGAACACCCTCCAAAGTTTCTGTGACGATGAAGGGGAGATTGGATGAGGAAGGGTCAGTCTCCTTCAAAAATCAATAAATTCTGGCCATTTTTAGGTTTAATGTTACTCTTTACTTCCATAATAGCAGCGCAGACCAGAACTATTCCCATACATCATAAGGGATTAAACATCAATTTGCATTTATGATTCGGTTTTAAAGTTTTTTTTACCATCCTCCCACCTGAAAATTACCTTTACCCTGAACAAAAATCTTGGTTACAGCCCTTGCGATCTATATATCAATTTTACCTCCACCTCCCCTCGTCTCTCCTTTAGAACTAATTATGTATATATCTGAAGCTTCAATGGGAGCTGGGTTGTTTTGGTATGTATACTTTCAGGTATTTCCCTCCCTCCCTAACTAAAAACGATCAGAAAACCCCATTATAGAAGTTTAATTGCCTTTTAAGTTTTTTTTTAATTTGTCCATTGCTTAGAGATAGTATTTGCTATTAAAAATATAGGGATATTTTTTGCGGTTTTCTTTATGCAGGGGGAGGAAAAATTGTTTAGGGGAATTTCCCATGGGGAGAAAAGCTCTGGGAATAATTTTCTTTCAACAGGGATCAAACTGTCTAACAAGATTTTTCCGTGGTAAAATGTAGGTACTTTCGACAAGGGTGCTACAAGGTGATATTTCCCTTCTTATTGCACAAAGAATATTCATAATTTTCTAAGCCACACTGAGCCTTCAGATGAAAACTAAATGACTTTTTGGGACTTGTTGTCTAATTCATCCCACGTATACATTCACTCTACGCCTTTGTTATTGGTTCTAAGGCGGGGGGGGGGAGTAGCGGTGATGAACTAAAATAAACGCCAGAAACATTTTGTGCATTAAGAAGGGATTTGTCACATTGAAGTATTTTCGTGGACACTAACCACATTTTCCAAGGAAAATCTTTCCAGAAAATTTGATCCCCGCTGAGAATTTCCCCTGGAAAATTCTACCGTAAAACTCTCCATATGTAAAATTGTTCATGCAAAGAGGAAGAAAGACAAGTAAATCGAATTTTTAGAAAAATTCAGGGTAATTCAGGTTTCTCTACTTTGAAAATTCCTGCTGATAATCCCACCCCCCCTCGAAGAAAAATCTCCCGCAAAAAATGTCCGTATGTTTCTCTACAACAGAATCAACAATGGACAATTTATGAGAATTATAAAGAAACTAAACTTCTACAATGGAGTTTTCTGATAGTTTTACAGTTAAGGAGGGAGGGAGATACCTCAAAGTTTGTATTTTAATGCAAAACATCCCAGCTCTAATTTACCCTTCAGATAAATCAAATTAAAAAAAAAAAGTAAGTTTATGCAACTGGAAGTAAGAAGTGAGTTCTCATAGAGCCTTCGGATATATATAAAATGAGTTCTAAGGGAGAGACAAGAGGAGGTCAGGAGTAAAAGATAATGTAAAATCCCCAGGGCCAAAAACAGGACTTTTGTTTTTGAGGAAGTGTAGTAAAAAAAGATACTTTAAAACACGCATCTAAACTTTGAAATTGATCTTTTATACCTTTTGATTTGTTGGAATATTCCTGGTCTACACTGTTATTACAAAAGTAAAGAATAACATTAAACCCTAGAATGAGCAGAATTTATTCTGTATAAGGAAGACTGTCCCTTTCTCGTCAATGCCTCCAAATCCTGGTCACATACACCTTGGAGGGAGCTCGTTATTGATGCATCCTCTTTTCTTCCTAAACCCACATTGTTTTTCTCTTAAAGCTTTATCTACAGCATCTCTAAGTGTAATTAAATAAAAATAGGTTTTTTTAAACTAAAAGTAAGGAGTAACATTAAAACTTTAAACGAACAGAAATTATTCCGTATATGAAAGGGGCAGTCCTCTCCTCAGCGCCTTGCTCTTTAAGCTAAGGTGTGACTCTTTTTTCCAACTATACTTTTTAAAACAATAAAAAACTTTAGCATATAGAGCGGGTCGTTGAGGAGGAACAGCCCCTTTCATATACGGAATATTTTCTGTTCGTTTTAAGTTTTAATGTCGCTCCTTACTTTCAATTAACAAAAATACTTTTTTATTTAATTTCTGAACTATTTTGAATTAATGCAGGTTTTGATTTTTACTCACCGTACATTAATAATTTAAAACTAAATTTATATATTAATTTTACTTTTTTTGGCTAAATGGCTTGCTCAAAATTTTGACCGGACGATTTTGAGCCAAAAAGGGGCTGGGGAGGGGGCCTAGTTGCCCTCCAATTTTTTTGGTTGCTTTAAAAGGGAACTGAAGCTTTTAATTTATTTACAAACGTTTTTATTAGTAATGAATATACGTAACTTACGAATTAACTTACGTGACGAACTTCTATATTCGTATTATTTTATTATTTTATTACGTATATAAGAGGGTTTGCCCCCTCGTCAATACCTCACTCTTTACGCTGAAGTTCCAATTTTGTTCTAATTGTTCATGAATCACCCCTGAATCACAAAGGATGTTTAATTAGAATAAATAGCTCTTTTGAAATTATCAAAGTAATTATTTTCAAAATAATGCGCCCATTTTTCTTTAAATCTATCCTTCTCATTAATCAATCCAGATTGACAACCCCCTCTCAATTTATTAACATGCCAGTACAATGTTTCACTATTATACCGTCTGGCTACTTCTTCCAGATTTTTGATAACTTTGTTACCAATGTAGCCAATTTCGAAGCCAGGTTCACGCTTTTATAAATTGATTCACGTTGTCGTTTTAATCCTAAACGCAGATACGACCTTATTCTTTATATCATGGCTTCAGGTTACGCTTGGTGTAACTATACACCAAGTACTATACACCAAGTAAACCTAAATACTTTAACAGTTGTTAATTTAAAGGGACTAAATATAAATGTTACTCTTTTGTTTTAAGTTATGAGGTGTCAAATAAGCAATAACCATTAAGTTAAGAAATTCTGGCGTGAATTTCATTCCTGCTTCCTGTTAATTCATGAAAGAATAATCCATTTTAAAAGATTAGTTTTCTTGTGAAACTCATTGTGAGTCTCACTATTGCTTCTCTTCTAACCACAGATCTCATTTACGATGAATTATACGCTGTGGTACTGGATGTCAAGTGTCTTTTAGTAGCAGGTCCTGCTTGCGCTTCATTTTCTTGCCTTATTACCTCAGACTTTTTTCTGTGTCTTTTACTTTAACTGTTCGGATTCATCCAAATCATGTGTACCAATGCCTATGCCTTCTGAAATACCTAAAATTGGCATACTCTTCGTTTTATCCTTTACTTTCAAGTAACAGGTGGATATAAGCAATTTTAGTTAAATTAAGAAACTCTATCTTGAATTAATTCCTCCTTCCTGCTTAAAACGTTTCTTATTCTATTTTGTTAAATACCTAAACTCCGCAATAGCATAATTGTCGTGTTATTCTTTAGTTTTAATTCACATTTTGGTTTGCAGTTCAATGTGATTTGTTCGTGTTTCTTGCTCCATGTCGTTTTCTTTATCTGTTCAGAGTCATTAGTCATTTTGTGTAATTTTGTACGTTTCATAGGTAGTAACTTTTAATTCCTCCTCTTTCCTTTAAAGACGTTAAAATAATACGATACATATTCAGTTGTAATATTCTGCAAAGCACTTTGTTACCTTGCGTAATTTGACTTAGGTACTAAAAGTAATTCGACCACTACTGGGGCGGTAGCGATGAAATTTATACTTTGGAAATGTGCTCATAAATATGCCGTCATTCATATGAATTTTTGCAAAACTAAGTCTCGAAGTTGGTATAATCATCGCGTTATTGTTTAGTTTTAAGTCCTGAGGTGTCGAATCTGCTATTTAAATTGAATTAAGAATTTTTTTGCATGAATTCAATTCTTTTTACCTGTTAACCCATCAAAGAGTCATATTATTTAAATGATTTGTATAATCCTGGTATTCTTTGCGACTTTCACTGTTGCTTCTCTTCGAAGCACAGACTTCGTTTGCAATTCGATTTGATCATCGCTGTCACTCTCGTTGTGATCATCGTATTATTCTTTAGTTTTCAAGTCGCAAGGTGTCTAATCAGCAATTTCACTTGAATTTAGAAATTTTAGCGTGAATTCAATTCCTCTTTCCTTTTAATGAATGAAAGAATCATGCATTTTATAGGATTTGTTTTTTTTTCTGGTGTCACTGTATATGATGAACACTGTACATGTGTTCGAAATATCTAGTTAAAATTTTTTATATATGTTCACTGTCGATTAAACATTTTCATCACCATTTTGAACTGTTATACTTTCTTCATGGAAAGGCAGTGTGCTCTTCAAAGTTATCTGTGTCAAATATATGGGGATAATGTGACCAAGGAGGTGTCTAAATACATTAACACCCATTTTTTGGGAATTTTACTGCTGATGATGAACGCTGTATATGTGTTCGAAATATCCAGTTGAAAAACTTCATATCTGTTCACTGTTGATTAAAAGGTTTCATCCCTATTTTGAACTGTTATACTTTTGTTTCTGGAACTCGTTGTGACTCTCACTGTTGCTTCTCCTGTAGCCATAGATTTCGTTCACAATCCGATGTGTTCGTTGTGAAACTGGTTTTCAAATGTATTCTAGTAGCAGGTCTTGCTTGCACTTTGGAACTCTTTTTAATTCTCACTGTTGCTGTTTCTTGTTCTATCACTTTAGCTGTTCAGAATAACTTGTCGTTTTGTGTAATTTTGCACGCGTCATAGATACTAATTATTAATTTCTCGTTCTATCCTTCACAGACACTATAATAGCATGTTCCTTATTCAATTGCAATTTTCTTCAAAGCAGTTTGTCATCCTGCGTAATTTGGCATGCATCGTAGATACTAAAAGTAATATAACCACTCATTGGGCAGAAACGATGTAATTTATACTCTTTAAATGTGTTCATAAGCGTGACATCGCTCATATGATTTTTTTGTCCAAAATTAAGGTTCTAAACTAATTTGGTATAATCATCGCGTTATTCTTTAGTTTTAAGTCATGAAGTGTCAAATCAGCAATTTCATTTTTTTTTTTTTTTTGTGTGTGTTTGTGCTGTTGCATTGGTGATTTCTCTTTTCATGATATATATATATATATATATATATATATATATATATATATATATATATATATATATATATATATATATATATCATGATATATATATATATATATATATATCATGATATATATATATATATATATATATATATATATATATATATATATATTATATATATATATATATATATATATATATATATATATATATATATATGTATATATATGTTACCGTGAAAGTCCGAATTCTGGCTAATGCCGACATTAAATGGTGAATGTCCGAAATTTCATTTTCTCTACTTGGATTAAATTAACTTTGCGATGCAGCTTTTTCAGTCTTATGCAAGCTATGATGGTAAAAGTTAAAGTTAAGCTAAATTATGTTAGTCTAGGTTAGGTTAAGTTAAATTAGGGTAGGTTAAATTTAGTTCTAATATCAGAAATGGGTTAAAAACCTAAGCTAACCTAACCCAACTTAACCAAATCTAATCTAACATAACCTAACATGTCATCATCAAACCTGGCATTAAATCAGATAAGCTGACTGCCAACACCGACTAAATCCAAGGAGAGAAAAAAAAGTTATTTTGGTAATTTATTGGTGAATATTGCAAAATTCGTGGATATACAACATTCTTTGCAGTCCCATTGTCTGTGTGTATAAATAGATTGCCCGGTTTACCGACTCTTGAGCATACAACATATAATTGTCGATGGGAAAAGCAATCCGTATTAACATCTATACCACATTTTTCTAATGATTGCCCTTGAGCTTTGTTGACGATGATTGCAAATGCTAATCGAATCGGGAATTGCAACCTTTTAAATTGAAAAGGCAGATCCGTTGGAATCATGGGAATGCGAGTAATAAGAACAGCATCACCTTAGGAAGGCCCTGTCAAGATTGTTGCCTCTAATACGCCTCTAATGTTGCCTCTAATACGTTTTCCGTTATTTTTTTTTACGGCAAGTCACGTGCCGTTGCAAAGCTTTGATGGGTTACTATTTCGCAACATGATCATTGTTACGCCTATTTCTAGTTGTAGCAAGTGTGGTGGAAACCCTGAGAGATCCAGCAAATTTTTACTTTCTCTTTCAGCCGCAAGCCTGGTTTCGCGTTTCTCATGTAATACATCGACACGCTTTATTTTGGTAATTTCTCTCTGAGACGCAAGCCTACCCCCCCCCAATCAACATGTATGCAAGGTTCTAATTTTTAACTACGTAAAACTTGTGGATATACAACATTCTTCGCGGTCCCATTGTCTGTGCATATAAATAGATTGTCCGGTTTACCGACTCTTGAGCATGCAGCATATAATTGTCCATGGGAAAAACAATCCGAGTTAAGATCTATACCACATTTTTCTAATGATTTCCCTTGAGATTTATTGATGGTGATTGCAAATGCTAATCAAATTGGGAATTGTAATCTTTTAAATTGAAAAGCGAGATTCGTTGGAATGATGGGAATGCGAGGAATAAGAACAGCCTCACCTCGGAATGCCCTGTCAAGATTGCTGCCTCTATTACGTTTTCCATTGTTTTTTTACGACAAGTCGCGGGCCGTTGCAAAGCTTTGGTGGTTTAATATTTCGCAACATGATTATTGTTACGCCTACTTTTAGTTGTAGCACATGTGGTGGAAACCGAGGGAGATCCAGCGAATTTAAAAATTCTATTGGATAGTTATCCACTTCATTTGGTTCAAGAACTGTGTCTACTGAAGCATTCTTTTCGTCCGCAAGTGTCGATCTCGGACACATCTTCGTTGACGTAAAGCCGCAAGCCTGGTTTCGCGTTGCTCTGGTGATTCCTCGACACGTCTTCTTCTTTTACTATCTCTGTCAGCTGTAAGCCTGGTTTCGCGTTTCTCTGGTGGCTCTTCGACACGCCTTCGTTGACGTAAATCAGACATTCCTAATCTGGCCCTTTCTCTTTGAGCCGCAAGCCTGGTTTTGCGTTGCTCTAATGTTTCCTCCTGGTGTTCCTTTTTTGGTGACATTATTGGATAATTTCTCTTTGACATTAGTGATACTTTCTCTTTGAGCCAAATATATATATATATATATATATATATATATATATATATATATATATATATATATATATTTAAATATATATATATATATATATATATATATATATATATATATATATATATATATATATATATATATATATATATATATATATATATATATAAATAACATTTTGACTCAACCTATTTGGGAGTAGAAAAGTGATTGAAGAAACAAAATTCAAATTAAATACCACTGAAAAATTGGATTCGGTATGGATTCTTTCCCTTGCTTTTGACTCTGTTTGCTAGTTCAATTTGTATCAAAACTAAATATGGAAAATAATTTTTTCAATTAAAATAAAAAGCAACATCAAAAGTCGAAATGAGCAGAAATGGTCCATATATGAAAGGGCTGCCTCCTCCTCAACTCCCTGCTTTTGACACAAAGGATGAATTTGTGTCTTAATTCTTTAAGAATAACTGATCAAATATAACGACCGTTTAAGTAGATTATGAAGTTGTTTGAAAGCACTTTACAACTTTAGCTTAAAGAGCGTGAAATTGAAGAGGGGCAATCTCACCTTCTCATATTCGTATTAATTATATTCGTTGATAGTTTTTATGTTCTTTCTTACTTTCGATTGATTTTTTTTAATTGATTTCTGATCGTTTTGAAATCATGCCCTGTCCTCAACCAATATGTGATGTGAGCTACCACCCCCATAAAACCCCCACTCATTGCTGCTAAATTTTACCCCGTTTTCATTTTGTACATTAAAAAGTACTAAAGTGATTGGTAGCATCCTAGATTTGTAGCGTAAGAATTGGCAACACACAATAGGAAGTGACTAAAGCGATATATTACATTTGGAAAAAAAATAATAAGAGAATCTCGGAAGATAAGTTAGGATACTTATCTTGAAATGAATAAAGACATCGAATCACAAAGCACTGAAGATACTGGCAGACAAATATTCGATGGATGTTAGAATGTGGCGCTATGCCAATTTTTGTTCAAAGTTAAATTTAAATTCCCTCACTTCAAATCAATTTATTGTGTGTTTATTTTATTTTATCACGATTGTCTCCCTAAAAGATTATGGTATACCATTTAATGTGGACATGTACTTCTTAGAAAAGAACTAAATGATCTTGGGGTTTTGAATCGGGAAAGGCTAGCAAAGAATGAAATTCGCAATTTTTACTTTCAGATTTAATGTATTGGTCTCTTTGAAGTTTTTGTTTGTGTAGTCTTTCCTCCAACTGCATACGGTTTTTCTTCAGTAACGGCAGACTATATGCGCCCCTACCAAAAATAGGATAAGTTCTAGCTTTCCCAGAATAAAAAAAAGTTTAACCTTGAGTTTATTTGATGGAAACGGAAGGACTATGTTTCCATAAGTTTTTTTCCAAGTTTATTGGTGGGTCTAGGGATATGTGGTAAAGCTGAGAATTTTTATTCCCCTGATGAGGTTAATCAAACAATTGGGCATGGTTTCATTATTTTCTTGTTTCGCCTTTTCATTCTTTCCTCCATATGGTTTATAAATTCAATCAGATTACAAAATCATAAAACATTAAATTCTTACAAAACCATCACAGAAACACAAAATGTCTTTTGTATGATTTAGTTTAGAGACTACGTGAATGTCTTAATGGAATTTTAAAGCTGCAATAAATAATGAGATGATCGTGCCTCATTTCACAGAAGAAGGAGGGGGAGATTTAATGAGAATTCTAAATGATTAATAAATTAGAACTGACCCAAATCCATAGAACAATTGTACCTTATTCGATGTACGATCATTCAGTGAGTGTCTAGGGCTAAAATTTTAGCAGTTGAAAATTTTAAGAGCACAGTATGACTGTCCCATTAAGTGCATATTTTACAAATAGTGATTAACTAAAAAATAATTGTATAAAAGAGTTTCTAAGACTGAGGCACAAATTAGAGATCAATTTTAAAGCATTAGAGTTTATACCCTAGAATTGACTAAGTGAGAGCTGAATTGATCGGAAGTCAGATGTTGTAGTGGCTTTTTAGATACCGAAAGGGATTGCGCAGCAATCAGTTACAGGGACGTGTGCAAGGAATACTTGGGGTCCACTTCCCCCAAAATACTAAGTTTTCATAAGACTTCTGGACACTACTTATTCAAATAAAAAATAATACTGACCCTCCCTCGAAAAATTCCGGCCTACATACATACCCCATACCGAGCTGTTTTAACCCCTAGCATCCCTGTAGCTCCCGATCATATCGGATCAGAATATTAAAACATGGCCAAATCATCCAAAAATATGTCTTATAGAAGAAATATTCACACAGCTCCATGGCCAGGGTTCCAAATTATGTAATTGTCCTATTCATGACAGGCACATTTAGGTAGAAAGGTGGGTGCAAAAGACCCTCAAATCTCTATAAACCCTTGTGTCTCTAGGCACCTCCGCATATCACTAATTGTATTGTATCCAAATTTCATAATTATTTTAGGCTAGATGAGAAGTTCTCTCTATAGGTCTTGCGTGAATTACCCAGCCACAGGGTCAGAGGCCACAGTAGGCAAATTACCCCTTTTTACACATCAGTTTTAGCAGAAAGGTGGACACTAGGTACTTTGTCCCAACTTAAATCATGCAAGAACATATGATCTGGGCGTATAGACACCTCCAAATTGACTAAGAAAATTTGTCTCTGGTAATAATAATTTGGCCAAAAAGGTGTAAATACAAAGACAAATTTCCGCTGTTCGATCAATTTGAAACTTATAGGGCAAGGAAGAAAAAGCCCAGACTAACCAAACATAGCCGAAGTTGGATTACATTCGAAGAGCCCTAGTCAATTATAGTTACTTACTTTGGAAATTATTGGATCGATTTAGACAAAAACAATTTATTTACTGACCAGGCTGAAAAAGTATTCTTACATAGAAAATATGCAATAAAGAAATGATCCATATTATAATATATGTCTATATAATATGATATAATTAATAATAATATAATAATTATAATTAATAATAATATTATTAATTAATAATATAATAATAATAATAATAATAGCATCTTTTTACCTTAGGATAAACAATTACTTTCAAGACAAACTTCTTTTGATATATGAAAGAAAGTTGTAGGCTAGAGCCAAGTGAATGAAACTTTAAAAATCAGCAACAATATCAAATCCTGAAAAAGGTAGAATCATAGATATGGGACTTTTTGATATCTTGGAAAGTAGTTGAGATAGGAAATGAAACATTCAAGAATAGACCTACAGCCTAATTTATTTTCTTGGAAGGTATTATGAAATCTATCTGTATCTTTACGCTTTCACTACTCCTAAGATTTAGAAAATTGCAAAAAAGACAGATATTAACTCTTACATACAAGGCGCAAAAGGAAGTGGGGTAAAGAGGACCACCCTTTACAAAAAAAAGGGCAGGAGAGGTGGCTAAGCTATCTTCCAATCCGTTTTGGTCCCACTTAAAGGAGTAAAAATAGTTTGAGCTTACAGCGGTCATCTAATCTCATGTCAAAGTTACATTTCCCAAATTCCTACTACCAATCCAACCAAATGAAGTCAAAAAGAAAAAAAAACTTTAGGGGACACTCATTACTCTTTTACCATTCACAGCTGACACTTTGACAGTGATTTAACTTTTTTAATGTTTTCAGCATAAATATTGAAAACATACGGTTCTCAGTGAAGAGCGACCAAAGCCTTGAAAGTTAAACATTTAAAGTTTATTTTAACTGTTGAATTGCGTTTGGAAACCCATTTATTTTCAGGCGTTCTTTTTATATCGACTATGATCAGAAGTTTTGGCTCGGGGACTACTCAAATCATGTCTTCATGTTAGTCATGTTCTTAGGTCTGTTGAATGTCTTTATCAAAATGAGAGTGCAGTCAGTTACACCCTTGCTTTGCCCAAGCGATGCTCAGGACCAAGATTTAGTTTAAACCAAGATTGGCTCAGTTTAAGCCAAGGTGGAAAATAATTATTTTTTTTACATAATTTTTGGAGAGCCTTCGGCCTTAAGTATGGATTTGATCTTCGAGGGATATTTTCTTTGGAGCTATTCAATGGGCTCTGGGCTAGTAGTATCACAAGAAATCTTGAGACTTTGTTTATAATAATTTTTATATTCTATATCTAGCTCACCTATTTTTTTTTTACTTTTTTCAAAGTTTTTTCTTTCTTTCCCCCTCTTAAAGGAATTCCAGTATACGTGCCTGTTCCAAACCCCGAACTAAAATCTTCAAATTTGAAATAGTGGATCCACTCTTACCAAAAAGATAAATTCGTTGCGTATTTTTCGGAAATAAAAGAGTATTTCTCCAGGTATAAGTATCTCGGACATTTTCATATAAGGAAATGCGCAAAGGAAAAGAGAAAGATTCATTTGAAATGTTGAATGAACTTAGTTTAGTAAATGAGGGACAGCCAATAGCTCCGGTCATAATAAGAAAAGTCCTCTGAAAATAAACATGGAAGTGTTTCACATCATTAAATTTGGAAACAATTAACAAAGTATAGTAAATGCCGTTCGAAACGTCGTATGATTGGGTTGAAAATAATGAAACTTCAAAGGTAAGCTATTTTAAACTTCAAGGATGCAAATACAGTCACAAACACTGGAAAAGGGAAATTTGCATATTTTCAGAAACATATTATAATTCTTATAACTAACCCACACTCTCAGAAAACTTTCACATAAAACCCCTATTTTTGGCTTATTTCAGGATTTGGCCCTCGCTGGAAAGAATTTCTGTGTTCATTTCTACATTTCCCTCAATTCGTCTCTTATGGTTAGGAAACAAGAAATTAGTTACTATGGGATTTATTTATCGAGGTAGGAAGAAAGGGGTATTTTGACTGGAAGGAGGAGCTCGTGATAAGTAAGGAAGGTCTTAATTCTTGTTTCAGGGGGAAAGTATTAATAATAAAATTCTAGTTGCTCACTTATGACCAAAAAGTCTAAGGTATCAGTCATAGTGGTATTACATAAAAAAAACTAGTTTTTCTAACTGAAAGTAAGGAGCGACATTAAAACTTAAAACGAACAGAAATTACTCCGTATATGAAATGGGTTGTCCCCTCCGCAATCCCTCGCTCTTTATGCTAAAGCTTTTAATTGTCTTAAAAAGCAGAATTGTGGTAAAGAGTCAAACTTTAGCGTAAAGAGCGAAGGATTGCGGAGGGGACAACCCATTTCATATACAGAGTAATTTCTGTTCGTTTTAAGTTTTAATGTCGCTCCTTACTTTCAGTTAGAAAAACTAGTTTTTTTTATGTAATTTCTGAACGTTTTTGAATTAATGCATGTTTGATTTTGGATCTCCACACATAAATTATTAAAATGAAATTTACATTTTAATTCCTTTTTTGGCTAAATGGCTTTCTCTTAGTTCTGATCAGACGATTTTGAGAAATATGGGATGGGGAAGGAGGCCTAGTTGCCATGCAATTTTTCGGTTACACAAAAAGGCAACTTTAAATTTTAATTTTTAACGAATTTTTTTATTAGTAAAAAATATACGTAACTTAAGAATTAACTTACGTAACAAACTTTTATATTCTTAAATTTTTATTATGTATATGAGGGGGGTTTGTACCCTCGTTAATACCTCGCTCTTTACACTAAATCGTAAGTTTTGTGCCGATTCTTTAAGAATGACCCCTGAATCAGAAAGGCCGTAGAATAAATAGTTGAAATTACTAAAAATACTTTAGCATAAAGAGCGAGGTATTTATCTCCTCCTAAATACCTCGCTCTTTATGCTAAAGTATTTTTAGAACCCCTCATATGCGTAATAATCTCTGTTCGTTTTAAGTTTCAATGGTACTCCTTACTTTCAACTGAAATAATTTTTCCATGTTTATTTTTTCATTTTTTTATAGTAATTTTAGAAAATCCTGCGCCCTTTTCATTGAATTTCTGTTCCCCCATGACATATTTCTCCAAGGAAAGATCCTCCCGCATAGCCTCCTCCCCTCAACCCCACCCCCAAAACCAAAAAAAAAATCCCCTGAAAACGACTGTACATTTCCCAATAACCATTATTATATGTAAACACTGGTCGAAGTTTGTAACTTGCAGCGCCTCCCCCAGGGACTATGGGGGAGTAAGTCATTCCCAAAGACATAGTTATTATGATTTTTGACTATGCGGAACAAAATGGCTATCTCAAAATTTTGATCTGTTGACTTTGGAGAAAAAATGAGCGTGGGAAAAGGCCTAGGTGCCCTCCAATTTTTTTGGTCACTTAAAAAAGGGCACTAGAACTTTTCATTTGTGTTAGAATGAGCCCTCTTGCAACATTCTAGGACCACTTGGTCGATACGATGACCCCTGGAAAAAAAAAACAACTAAAAAACAAACAAACACGCACCCGTGATTTGTCTTCTGGCAAAAAATCCGAAATTCCACATTTTTGTGGATAGGAGCTTGAAAATTTTGCTATAGGGTTCTCTGATACGCTGAATGCGATGGTGTCATTTTCGTTAAGATTCTGTGACTTTTAAGGGGTGTTCTACCCTATTTTCTAAAATAAGACAAATTTTCTCAGGCTCGTAACTTTTGATGACAAAGACCAAATTTGATGAAACTTATATATTTAAAATCAGCATGAAAATCCGATTCTTTTGATGTATATTTTAACATCAAAATTCCGTTATTTAGAGTTTCGTTTACTATTGAGCCGGGTCGCTCCTTACTACAGTTCGTTACCACGAACTGTTTGATATGTTCCCGCAGAACCAAACTAACGGAGACAGTGATAAGTCACATGGATTGTGCATTTTTGTACAGTAACAAATAGACAAGATCCGAAGTAGAAACATAACTACTAGAAACATTTTTACTAGAGAACTTTAATGTCCAGGTTGGCATCAATAGGGATAGAAGGTATCCTAGCATAGTAAATTTGGGGTAGAGGATAAAATATCAACAATAATAGATTAATGCAGTTTTTTAGGCATAATTTAATTTTTAAGTTAAAATCAATATGTCATTTCAATATAAAATAATCTATATGTAACTTGGTACCTAGATGATGGTAAAATGGCAAACCTCGCTGATACAGTTTTAGCAATTTGGAGACTGGTGTCGACACAGAACATTAATGTACATATAAAGTGCTTACCCCATCTAGTAGTCCCTAGAGTTAACACAAAGCTAAAACTTGCAAGGGATGACAAGGGGTGTAGTGAGATAAAGCTGAAGTAGTCAGTCTAGACTTATCCCACTTAAAGATAGGAGTTCATGATGAAAATGATTCACATCTTCTTTGACATTTTAGAAGTAATGAAAGATTTGTTTTAGGTGGTGGATTTAGAGATAAAACTAAAAAGATTGAAAAATGATAAAGCCTCGGGTGCTGAAAGTGCAGTAAGTGAGTTTTAGAAGAAAGGTGGTTGCGAGAGTAGATACAAGTTACTAGGATGATGAACAAAAAATATGACATGGAAGATTGAACTTTTTACTACTTATGGCAAACAAAGAAACGAGCTTAAATTTTTAGTTAGCTTGGAGTTACGGGAAATATATTCAAATGGTAGCGTGGTACAGGGGCAAATAGTTACTTTAGGAAGGGAATTAAGTTAACAAATGGACATTTATATGCCAATTAGGCCCAAGAGCAGAAATAATTGAAACATCCACAACAGAGTTCTGTGACATGCTAAATTTGATGATAAAGTTTCAATCAAGACCTATTGCCTCTTGAGGGCATTTTCTCCTTTATTTGAAACTCACGCATATCTTTTCAGGTACTCAACTTTCGATCTGGACTAACCGTATAAAATCAAAACTTTTGATGTACATATTATTATCAAAATTCCTTTTTTAGAGTTTCTGTTATTATTAGCACGAGTAATTTCTCACTAATAGTTTGCTTTTATGAGCTGCGTTACCACTGTTTCTTCCAAAAGTTTTGTTTAGAAATCAATTCCATAAAACCCCAGGATTAAATAGAATCAAAAGGAAAAGGTATTAAAGAAACAAGTAAATTTTTAGAACAGTACAACTGAATCGAAACTTCCGAGTATAATGACTGAGAAAAGCTTTTTCTTTTCCTGTAAACATGATTAACATTTTGATTTTGCTTTTTTGTTGTTGTTGAGATAGAAAAAAACACTGTTTGAAATACATATTGCTTTTATTAATGTAAGAATGACATGGATTTCTGGAGTTTCTTTTTTGGGGGAGGGGGGGGGGTCTCACTTTTAAACTTGGTAGCTCATATTTAAAGCCTTTAGCAGGTTTTGGTTTTCTGTTTGTTATTGTTTTCTATGATAGGATAAAGAAACATAGTATATATGAAAAATTAAGCAAGAAAAAACGGGTTTTAGTTTCAACAAAGCATTGAACAAAAAATAAAAACAAAATAACACTTTAATTAAAAAAATATTACGAATATGTCGGCCCCACGTCCGGGAGCCTTTCTCAACAGAAAAAAACCAAAATAACGAAAAAAATGATTTAAAGAAATAATATACACACACATACAAAACAACAACTAAAAACACGAAGAAGAAAAAAAATAAATAAATAAGAACAACTCACATTATAAACATACTTCCAGCACTGATGTTACCACATAAGAAAAAACCAAAGCAAATGTCTATGGTGAAACCATGGGTCACTCTCCTCTCAACATACAGTGTATAAACGGGAATCTATTAAAAATAAAGAATATATTTACTCGAACAAACAAAAAGGTCACCGAACCCCAGGCCCGTCATCCCTAACTAAATATCACAGGTTAATAAACAAATTGATGAATCAAACAGTTCGTAGTAACGAACTGTAGTAAGGAGCGACCCGGCTCAATAGTAAACGAAACTCTAAAAAAGAAATTTTATTTTAAAAGATACATCAAAAGAATCGGATTTTTATGCTGATTTTAAATATATACGTTTCATCAAATTTAGTCTCTGAAATCAAAAGTTACGAGGCTGAAAAATTTGCCTTATTTTGGAAAATAGGGGGAAACACCCCCCAAAAGTCATAAAATCTTAACGAAAATCACACCATGGCATTCAGTATATCAGAGAAATCTACTGTAAGAGTTTCAAGCTCCTATCTGCAAAAATGTGGAACTTTGTATTTTTTTTGCCAGAAGACCAATCACAGGTGCGTGTTTATTTGTTGTTGTTTTTTTCCCAGGGGTCATCGTATCGACCGAGTGGTCCTAGAATGTCACAAAATGGCTCATTCTAACGGAAATGAAAAGTTCTAGTGCCCTTTTCAAGTGACCAAATCAATTGGAGGGCATCTAGGCCCCTTCCCACGCTCATTTGTTCCCAAAGTCAACGTATCAAAATTTTGAGATAGCCATTTTGTTCAACATAGTAAAAAACCATGATAACCATGTCTTTGGTATGACTTACTCCCCCACAGTCCCGCGGGAGGGGCTGCAATTTACAAACTTTGACCAGTGTTTACATACAGTATTGATTATTGGGAAGTGTACAGACGTTTTTCAGGGGGATTATTTTTGCTTGGGTTGGGGGGGGGGGGGCGAGGGGAGGGGACTATGTGGGAGGATTTTTTCCTGGAGGAATATATCATGGGGGAAGAGAAATTCAATGAAGGGGCCGCAGGATTTTCTAGCATTATTATAGAAAAAAAACAATGAAAAAATAAATATGAAAAAGTTTTTTTAACTGAAAGTAAGGAGCAGCATTAAAACTTAAAACGAACAGAGATTATTACGCATATAAGGGGTCCATCTCATCCTAAATAACTCGCTATTTACGTTAAAGTATTTTTAGTAATTTCAACTATTTATTTTACGGCCTTTCTGATTCAGGGGTCATTCTTAAAGAATTGGAATAAAATTTAAGCTTTAGTGTAAAGAGTGAGGTATTAAAGAGGGACAAACACCCTCATCTGCATAATACAAATATAAGAATATAAAAGTTTGTTACGTAAGTTAATTCTTAAGTTATGCATAATTTTTACTGATATAAACATTCGTTAAAAATTAAAAGTTCTAGTTGCCTTTTCCAGTAACCAAAAAATTGGAGGGCAACCAGGCCTCCTCCCCCACCCCTTTTTTATCAAAATCGTCTGATCAAAACTAAGAGAAAGCCATTTAGCCAAAAACAGAATTAATATGCAAATTTCATTTTAATAATTTATGTGCGGAGATAATCAAACATGCATTAATTAAAAAACGTTCAGAAATTAAATAGAAAAACTAATTTTTTTAACTGGAAGTAAGGATCGACATTAAAACTGAAAACGAACAGAAATTACTCCGTGCATGAAAGGGGCTGTTTCCTTCTCAACGCCCCGCTCTTTACGCTAAAGTTTTTTACTGTTTAATAAAGTAGAATTGAGAGAAAGAGTCAACCTTTAGCGTAAAGAGCGGGGCGTTGAGAAGGGAAAAGCCTCTTTCATACACGGAGTAATTTCTGTTCGTTTTAAGTTTTAATGTCACCCCTTACTTTCAGTTAAAAAACTAGTTTTTTTTTATTTAATTATAAATTGAATAGATGTTTTTTGCTAGTTTAGCTACAGTCTGTTGACTTTTTCCAGCTTTGACCTTATTCTGACTTTTGTTCGCAGGGATTCTGACTTGTTCAAGGACAATTACGTAAATTTTAAATGCTCCTTAATTAAACTACTACAAATTGAGTTTATCTTAAAATCGCTTCATCCTTAACAATACTAACAACCCCATTAATAATTTTATTTATTTCAAAAAATTTTCTGAAACTCTAAAAAATTCCTAGAGACGTGTCCACGATTTTTGTCTGATCAAATAAAATACTGTGATGAGTAAAATTAAATATGTTTTCTGCTACAGCAGCTTCAAATGTTTTCGGTTTTCATTATGTTTTAGAGAGCAATTTATGGCACTTTTGTGTTACTCTAGCTTATTTTCTAAATTCTGCTGTGCTTTTCCAGCATAAAATTTACCAAAACAGCATGGAATTGTGTATACTCCCTTTGGTATGTTTCTTGGAACCTTTTCTTTTCCATTATTTATCAAAGAGCTTATAACTTGTCCTATTTTAAATGAATGAATGAATGAATGAACTTTATTACCCGTAAAGTATAAAAAACACAAAGTACGGAGTATTATAAATAAATAAACAAAAACAAATACGATAAACAGCGAAGAAAAACAAATTCGAACTAACAAAAGACAATATGGACTAATCAACCAGTATCAATATGGAAAAAAAGGCTGCAGAGGGTCATAAACGTGAATAAAGTTGACAGTCTTTTTACATAAATCATCACTGGAAGACCGAATCCGAGAAGGCACATCTACTAAACCAAATCGAGCAATTATTTTTTTTTTTCGGTGCCATCTAGGAAGCCGGAGGAGGAATTTGCAATATCTGAAATAAGCCGTACGTAGAGTATGTCGATCTTTCTTACGAAACAGATGAGCCATGCCTGATAAAAACAAAAGCACAGGGGCGCAATAAGCGTTATAAATCATGCACAAACCGTTGCGGTTGTAACGGCTTTTGTTTGGGGATATTTTTCCGTAAGCGACGCGTAGGTTTTTCACGGCTTGATTCACTAGGGATGAACAGGTAGCGGAAAGTGTTGGGCCGAAACACAGACCAAGCCAACTAACTAAAGAAGAACATGGTAGAACTGCAGTCCCAGTAACGAATGGAGCGACCACATAAGGGCTATTAAAACAAATAAACTCGCATTTAGACGCATTAACTGACAGTCCAATCTTAGATAGTTCATTGGTTAATATAGTAAAATTAGAAAGCAATCCACGGCGAGTCCGGGCAACAAGAAGAACGTCATCTGCATTTGCAATAGAAGACAAACCAGTATTACCGTAAAAAACAGAACTTCTAAGGGGACGCAGGCACTATGCAAGCACGCATTTAAATATACTAGGAGACAATACGGCACCTTGCCGAACTCCCTTATTAATTTTTACCGGGTCAGATATTTGGCCATTCCAGGTAACTTGAATTTTAGACTTTGAATACCAAGAAGACAATAAACTTAGTACGGAAGGATTAACACCTGAAGACGCAAGGGAAAATAGAGCCTGAGAGTGCACAATATTGTCGAAAGCTCCAGAAATATCAACAGTAAGACAGTATAAAGACATTTTAGCTTTTACGGCATCTTTCATGAGTCGGCTTAAAACATGATGTGCATGGGAGCAACTGAAACTTTTCCGAAAACCAAATTGAAAAGGCGTAAAATCACAATTCGACTCAATTTCTGGTAGTAACAAATGTTCAAGCAACTTACTTAAGAAACACGATACTGTAATGGGACGATAATTCACACATGACGTGGGGTCCTTGCCTCGCTTTTGTATATCGTTTATTTAATTCTCTCTTTAATTTCTTTGGCAAAATTGGGAGGTAAGGAAAATTAATGGAATTTTTTTTAATTGATCTATCTTCCTCTAATATTAAAAGGTCCATTAACTTATTTTCCTTTTTTTAATTATTAGAGGAATCATATTTTCGGGATATCCATTACCTACTAGATTATCCTTAATAAAAATAGTTCACTACTCATGTATTCTGGTGATACCAATTTTAATACCCTATCAACTAAAGAAATAACTACCCCCTTTTTACTTAGATCGAGTGATTTTGTGCGAAAGACACATAACGGCTGTTGCTAGTCGGTTTACGATGAATTGAAAAGTTTAATATCTTGAAAAGTTTAATATCTAAAGTTTAATTGAAAAGTTTAATATCTTTAACAATCTATAATTGTTTTAAATATCTTGAAACGGTAATTTATTCTCTGTTTCTTTTTCAATTGTAAAAACTAATTTCCCTTCCAAATTATTTAAATGGTCCAGAAAACCATCAATTTTTGATTCCCAACAATACCAAATAACTAAAACGTCATCCATATATCTGTCCTAAAATTTAGGTTTAAAAAAATATGTTTCTATAGCTAAAGTTTCTATATACTCTACATAAACCTTTGCTAACAGCGGACTTAAGTGCCCTCCCATTGCTATTTCTCTAATTTGATGGTAAAATTTATCTCTAAACTTGAAATAATTAGTGTATCTGCTAGTTATTTTAACTAAATTCAAAATAGTTCCTATTTCAATTCCACAAGATAATTCTTCTATCTCATTTTTATGTTCGTCAAGTTTTTTCGATAAAACACTAAAAGATTTATCAAAAGGCATATATGTATAAATTGATTTTATTTTAAAACTAAACAGTCTAGATTTATTTGATATTTCAATATTTATTTGCTGATAATAAGAACTTTAAATTTTTTTTATACGAATTTTAGAGATATAATAGAGGTTTAAGTGTCATTGCTATCCATTTTTTGATTTTTTTTTCCGTTGGTGAATTGGTTGTTGATACTATAGGTCTTAGAGGAATACCTATTTTATGTATTTTAGCAAACCATATATTCTTTAAATTTAAAGAACTTTAAATTTTTTATATACGATTTTAGAGATATAATAGAGGTTTAAGTGTCATTGCTATTTATTTATTGATTTTTTTTTCCGTTGGTGAATTGGTTGTTGATACTATAGGTCTTAGAGGAATACCTATTTTACGTATTTTGGCAAACCATATATTCTTTAAATTTAAAGAACTTTAAATTTTTATATACGAATTTTAGAGATATAATAGAGGTTTAAGTGTCATTGCTATCTATTTTTTGTTTTTTTTTCCGTTGCTGAATTGGTTGTTGATACTATAGGTCTTAGAGGAATACCTATTTTATGTATTTTGGCAAACCATACATTCTTTGACTTTAAAGAACTTTAAATTTTTTATATACGAATTTTAGAGATATAATAGAGGTTTAAGTGTCATTGCTATCTATTTTTTGATTTTTTTTTCCGTTGGTGAATTGGTTGTTGATACAATAGGTCTTAGAGGAATACCTATTTTATGTATTTTGGCAAACCATATATTCTTTAAATTTAAAGAACTTTAAATTTTTTATATACGAATTTTAGAGATATAATAGAGGTTTAAGTGTCATTGCTATCTATTTTTTGATTTTTTTTCCGTTGGTGAATTGGTTGTTGATACTATGGGTCTTAGAGGAATACCTATTTTATGTATTTTGGCAAACCATATATTCTTTAAATTTAAAGAACTTTAAATTTTTTATATACGAATTTTAGAGATATAATAGAGGTTTAAGTGTCATTGCTATCTATTTATTGATTTTTTTCCGTTGGTGAATTGGTTGTTGATACTATAGGTCTTAGAGGAATACCTATTTTACGTATTTTGGCAAACCATATATTCTTTAAATTTAAAGAACTTCAAATTTTTGTATACGAATTTTAGAGATATAATAGAGGTTCAAGTGTCATTGCTATCTATTTTTTGTTTTTTTTTTCCGTTGGTGAATTGGTTGTTGATACTATAGGTCTTAGAGGAATACCTATTTTATGTATTTTGGCAAACCATATATTCTTTAAATTTACAGAACTTTAAATTTTTTATATACGAATTTTAGAGATATAATAGAGGTTTAAGTGTCATTGCTATCTATTTTTTGATTTTTTTTCCGTTGGTGAATTGGTTGTTGATACTATAGGTCTTAGAGGAATACCTATTTTATGTATTTTGGCAAACCATATATTCTTTAAATTTAAAAAACTTTAAATTTTTTATTTACGAATTTTATAGATATAATAGAGGTTTAAGTGCCATTGCTATCTATTTTTTGATTTTTTTTTCCGTTGGTGAATTGGTTGTTGGTACTATAGTTCTTAGAGGAATACCTATTTTATGTATTTTGGCAAACCATATATTCTTTAAATTTAAAGAACTTTAAATTTTTCATATACGAATTTTAGAGATATAATAGAGGTTTAAGTGTCATTGCTATCTATTTATTGATTTTTTTTCCGTTGGTGAATTGGTTGTTGATACTATAGGTCTTAGAGGAATACCTATTTTACGTATTTTGGCAAACCATATATTCTTTAAATTTAAAGAACTTTAAATTTTTATATACGAATTTTAGAGATATAATAGAGGTTTAAGTGTCATTGCTATCTATTTTTTGTTTTTTTTCCGTTGGTGAATTGGTTGTTGATACTATAGGTCTTAGAGAAATACCTATTCTATGTATTTTGGCAAACCATATATTCTTTGAATTTAAAGAACTTTAAATTTTTTATATACGAATTTTAGAGATATAATAGAGGTTTAAGTGTCATTGCTATCTATTTTTTGATTTTTTTTTCCGTTGGTGAATTGGTTGTTGATACAATAGGTCTTAGAGGAATACCTATTTTATGTATTTTGGCAAACCATATATTCTTTAAATTTAAAGAACTTTAAATTTTTTATATACGAATTTTATAGATATAATAGAGGTTTAAGTGTCATTGCTATCTATCTTTTGATTTTTTTTCCGTTGGTGAATTGGTTGTTGATACTATGGGTCTTAGAGGAATACCTATTTTATGTATTTTGGCAAACCATATATTCTTTAAATTTAAAGAACTTTAAATTTTTTATATACGAATTTTAGAGATATAATAGAGGTTTAAGTGTCATTGCTATCTATTTATTGATTTTTTTTTCCGTTGGTGAATTGGTTGTTGATACTATAGGTCTTAGAGGAATACCTATTTTACGTATTTTGGCAAACCATATATTCTTTAAATTTAAAGAACTTCAAATTTTTATATACGAATTTTAGAGATATAATAGAGGTTTAAGTGTCATTGCTATCTATTTTTTGATTTTTTTTTAAGTTGGTGAATTGGTTGTTGATACTATAGGTCTTAGAGGAATACCTATTTTATGTATTTTGGCAAACCATATATTCTTTAAATTTAAAAAACTTTAAATTTTTTATTTACGAATTTTATAGATATAATAGAGGTTTAAGTGCCATTGCTATCTATTTTTTGATTTTTTTTCCGTTGGTGAATTGGTTGTTGATACTATAGGTCTTAGAGGAATACCTATTTTATGTATTTTGGCAAACCATATATTCTTTAAATTTAAAGAACTTTAAATTTTTCATATACGAATTTTAGAGATATAATAGAGGTTTAAGTGTCATTGCTATCTATTTATTGATTTTTTTTTTCCGTTGGTGAATTGGTTGTTGATACTATAGGTCTTAGAGGAATACCTATTTTACGTATTTTGGCAAACCATATATTCTTTAAATTTAAAGAACTTTAAATTTTTATATACGAATTTTAGAGATATAATAGAGGTTTAAGTGTCATTACTATCTATTTTTTGTTTTTTTTCCGTTGGTGAATCGGTTGTTGATACTATAGGTCTTAGAGGAATGCCTATTTTATGTATTTTGGCAAACAATATATTCTTTGAATTTAAAGAACTTTAAATTTTTTATATACGAATTTTAGAGATATAATAGAGGTTTAAGTGTCATTGCTATCTATTTTTTGATTTTTTTTTCCGTTGGTGAATTGGTTGTTGATACAATAGGTCTTAGAGGAATACCTATTTTATGTATTTTGGCAAACCATATATTCTTTAAATTTAAAGAACTTTAAATTTTTTATATACGAATTTTAGAGATATAATAGAGGTTTAAGTGTCATTGCTATCTATTTTTTGATTTTTTTTTCCGCTGGTGAATTGGTTGTTGATACTATGGGTCTTAGAGGAATACCTATTTTATGTATTTTGGCAAACCATATATTCTTTAAATTTAAAGAACTTCAAATTTTTATATACGAATTTTAGAGATATAATAGAGGTTTAAGTGTCATTGCTATCTATTTTTTGTTTTTTTTTCCGTTGGTGAATTGGTTGTTGATACTATAGGTCTTAGAGGAATACCTATTTTATGTATTTTGGCAAACCATATATTCTTTGAATTTAAGGAACTTTAAATTTTTTATATACGAAATTTAGAGATATAATAGAGGTTTAAGTGTCATTGCTATCTATTTTTTGATTTTTTTTTCCGTTGGTGAATTGGTTGTTGATACTATAGGTCTTAGAGGAATACCTATTTTATGCATTTTGGCGAACCATATATTCTTTAAATTTAAAGAACTTTAAATTTTTTATATAAGAATTTTAGAGATATAATAGAGGTTTAAGTGTCATTGCTATCTATTTTTTGATTTTTTTTTCCGTTGGTGAATCGGTTGTTGATACTATAGGTCTTAGAGGAATACCTATTTTATGTATTTTGGCAAACCATATATTCTTTAAATTTAAAAAACTTTAAATTTTTTATATACGAATTTTAGAGATATAATAGAGGTTTAAGTGTCATTGCTATCTATTTATTGATTTTTTTTTTCCGTTGGTGAATTGGTTGTTGATACTATAGGTCTTAGAGGAATACCTATTTTATGTATTTTGGCAAACCATATATTCTTTAAATTTAAAGAACTTTAAATTTTTTATATACGAATTTTAGAGATATAATAGAGGTTTAAGTGTCATTGCTATGAATTTTTTGATTTTTTTTTCCGTTGGTGAATTGGTTGTTGATACTATAGGTCTTAGAGGAATACCTATTTTATGTATTTTGGCAAACCATATATTCTTTAAATTTAAAGAACTTTAAATTTTTTATATACGAATTTTAGAGATATAATAGAGGTTTAAGCGTCATTGCTATCTGTTTTTTGATTTTTTTTCCGTTGGTGAATTGGTTGTTGATACTAAAGGTCTTAGAGGAATACCTATTTTGTGTATTTTGGCAAACCATATATTCTTTAAATTTAAAGAACTTTAAATTTTTTATATACGAATTTTAGAGATATAATAGAGGTTTAAGTGTCATTGCTATCTATTTTTTGATTTTTTTTTCCCGTTGGTGAATTGGTTGTTGATACTATAGGTCTTAGAGGAATACCTATTTTATGTATTTTGGCAAACCATATATTCTTAGGCAGACTGATCCCCTCGTAAAAACTTTTAATACCTCTGTGGAGTGATACTTCCATTATTTTTAAGGCCTTCTATGTCCTTTCTTAGTTTTACAACATGCGACTCAGTTGGGTCTGAGTTAAGTTATTTATGGGTTAAAATATCCTTTAGAATTGTTTCTATTTTTCTGTCATTATTGTCTTTTTCTAGAATTCATACCGTATTACTCTTATCAGCTTTCGTTATTATTAGAGAATCATCTTCTTTTAAATCATTCGAAATTTTTATATCTTTGTTCTTAGGGTTTTCTTGATAATTATCAAATTTTTTTAATATTCTCGACCCCAGTCTTAAATCATTTTGAAATCTTTTGAAAACTTGTGAATCTCTGTCTCAATCCTTGAAATTATTTCTTCTAACGGTATTCTTTTAGGATTTAGTCCGAGTCGTAATCATAGTCTGAATATGCCTTTTTCAAGGATTTGTTTTTCTTCTTTGGTTACCTGGGAGATGTTTAGATTTATACATTGATATTTTTGTTTTTCATGTTCTGTTTTCAATTGCAAAAGTTTTTTGTTTAATATTTCCCTAGCAATCTTAAAACATGTTCAAAAGAATTTTCCAAAATTGATAGAATTTGTTGGAAACCGTACATATTAAGAAAAACCCAAAGGCTATTTAAAAAAAAAGTCTATTTCTTTTACAATTTGTGATCTCTGGAAACTTTTATTTTTCAACACATGGTTTAAATTTAGCAAATTTACCTTTTTCGTGTGATCAGCTTCATAATATGTATTACAATGATACTTGAATTATTTTATTTGCCTTACAATTTTCTAAAAACTTTGGTTGCGTAATTATATTGGCAAGTATTTGCTAAATTCAAAAATAATAAAATTGAATTGGTCTTCTGCCACTCATAGGCTAAACGTAAATAATTCTTTAGACCGCATTGCTTTTAAATTCATGAAAAATTAAGCAAGAAAAAACGGGTTTCAATTTCAACAAAACAGTGAAAAAATAAAAACAAAATATTTAATTAATAGCGCAGGACAGGGGCAAACAGTAACTTTAGGATGGGAATGAAGTTAAGAAACGGACATTTACATACCAGTTAGGCCTAAGGGCACAAAAATAGAACCCCCACAATAGGGTACTGTGATATGCTAAATTTGATGATAAAATTTCAATCAAGACCTATTGCCTTTTTAAGGGCTTTTTCCCCTTTATTCGAAACTCACGCAAATCAGACAAAGAAACATAGTGTATACGAAAAATGAAGCAAGAAAAACCTTCCAGCACTGATGTTACAACATAAGGAAAAAATCAAATGGTTTCTATAGTGAAACCATGAGTCCCTCTCCTCTCAACATTCAGTGTATAAAGTGGAATCAATTAAAGTGAAGACTATGTTTACTTGACCAAAAATAAAAGGTCACGAAACCCTAGGTCCATCACCCGTAACTAAAAATATCACAGGTTATCAACAAATTGATGAATTATAAATTAAATGGATTTTTTGTTTGCTAGTTTAGCTGCAGTCTGTTGACTTTTCCCAGCTTTGACCTTATTCTGACTTTTGTTCGCAAAATTGAAGATTGAATCACCTTCTGGTTGAAAATTTTATCTGCTCCTTAATTAAACTATATTAAAATTGAGTTTGTCCTAAAATCGCCTTCACCTCTATTAATACTAACACCCCCCCCCCTAGATAATTTTTTTTATTTCTAATATGTTTATGAAACTTTGAAAAAGTCCTAGAGATATGTCAAAAATTTTGGTCTGATCAAATAAAATACTGTGATTAGGAAAATTAAACACTTGTTCTGCTACAGCTGATTCAAATGTTTCAGGTTTTTGATTATGTTGTAGCAAGCAATCTATTTTATTAATCTAGTTTAATTTTATTCTTAATTTTTGTGACAACACTGGGATGTAAAGCAAATTTATGTAATTTGTTTTTTTAGTTGACCCATCTTCTTCTAATATTACAAGGTCCATTAACTTTTTTTTCCTCTTTTCATTTATTTGAGGATTCACATTTTCAGGATATCCATTACCTACTAGAATACCCTAAATAAGAAACAGTTCACTACTCACATATTCTGGTGATGTTAATTTTAATACATTATCAACTAAAGAAAAAACTGCACCCCTTTTTACTTGGATCGGGTGATTTGACGCGAAAGACAAATAACGGCTGTTGTTAGTTAGTTTATGGTAAATTGAAAAAGCTAGTTCATTATTATTTAGTATGTTCAATATGTTTCTATAGCTAAGGTTTCTTCATACTCTACATAAATCTTTGCTAACAGCAGACTCCAGGGTCCTCCCAATGCTAATTCTCTAATTTGATGGTAAAAATTATCTCTAAACTTGGAATAATTAGTATAACTGCTTGATATTTTAAATGAATTTAATATAGTTTCTATTTCAATTCCCATAGATAACTCTCCTGTCTCCTTTTTATGTTCATCAAGTTTTTTGGATAAAACACTCACAGATTTATCGAAAAGGTTTATACGTATACATTGATTTTTGATCGAAACTAAAGAGTCCATATTCATTTGATATTTTAATATTTATATGTTTTTTAAGAATTTTGAATTTGTTATATACGAATTTTGAAGATAAAATAAAGGTTTAAGCGTCACTGCTACTCATTTTTCGAATTTTTCCGTTGGTGAATTAGTTGTTGATACTGTAGGTCTTAGAGGAATATCTATTTTATGTAGTTTTGGCAAACCATATATTCTTGGGCAGACTGAACCCCTCGGAAAGAACTTGTAATACATCTGTGCTGAGATAGTTCCATTTGTTTTAAGGCCTTCTAAGTCTTTTCTTTATTTTGCAACATATGATGCAGTTGGATCTGAGTTAAGTTTTTTATATGTTGAAATGTCTTTTAGGATCGTTTTTATTTTTATATTATAATCATCTTTTTCTAGAATTGCTACCGTTTTGCTCTTATTAAGTTCAGGCTCTTTCTTTAACTATACATATTTAAAACTATCCACATAACATCCCTGGCAGGGAGACTGGCTTGAAAGCCTGGCGATAATATTAGCGATATACACAAACAAACCCAGAAGAAACGGATTTCATCACACTTCTCACTCTATCTCACACCAAAAAATGAATGCCAAAAATATTTATTAAAATTATTGTCATTATTTATCCGATAGCTGAAGAGCCAGGAGCTACTTACAAATTAATATTTACTAATTAGCAGAGCTTTGATTTCAGTTTTTAATGTTAATAGTGATAGACTCTGATCAAAAAAAAATTCACAAATAATTTGTAATAATATTTTTGGGCGAAAATCTAGACCGTTCGGAGACAATGAAAGGGACAGGAGGCTTACTTAAAGGACAACGAGTATTATATAGTCAGACTGAGGGAAGGTCTGGAAAAAATGATTTAAAACAATCTGGTTGCAGATTCTTTAGATAATGAACACGGAAAAGTATAAATTGAAAAGCTAAAATTTGTCTAACCTGAATGATGTTAAAATAACTGTAAAGACTCGTAGTTGGAGATTTACCAGGAAGAGAAACTGGGGAATAAAATAACATCTTAAGGTTTCTCATTGCTTTATTTTGTAACTTCACAATAGGAGAAATATGTGACTTAAAGTTAATTCGATAAATAATCAAATAATAATTAATATACGAATGAACAAGAGAAAAATAGATTGATTTTAAAGCATAAAAAGGAAGGAAAATTTTAAGAGGATGCATCACACCTACGTTCTTTCCTAACTTACGCTTTAGGCTAGTGATATGAGTTTTCCAGCTTAAATTCTGGTCAGCAATGACTCCAAGATACTGAGCTGTTTGAACTCGATTTATTTTTATTACTCGACCTCCAAATGTGATTTCAACCTCTTGTAACGTTGGTACTGCAGTAGAAGTTCTTCAAAAAACCATAAAAAGAGTCTTTGAAGTGTTGACAACCGATTTGTTACAATGGAATCAGTGAAAGCATCTTTCTCAGTGATAATTCGTGATTTGAATTTAGAGATTGATAATCCATGTCACAGGTAGAATTGGCTGCATCATCAGCAAACAGTACACTTGGATCCCTATCAGTCCCATGGTAGGTTAGGCTTAGAGGGAGATCGTTTACATAGATAAGAAACAACAGTAGTGCAAGTATAAACCATTGAGGAACCCCCACGGCATTAGATAGATTTTCTTCATCAAATTATAGCCATTCGCATCCAATATTTGTTTTCTATCCTTGAGATAAGATTCAATTAGGAGACTCGCTTGTCCTCTTACACTGCAATTATGTAGTTTATATAGTAGAATTTTATGAGAAATAGTGCCGAAACCTTTTTTTTATGTCAACGAATATTGTTGCACGTAGCAGACCTTTATCCATGGCATCATTCAAAAACTGGGTTAGTTTTAATATTGCATGTTCTGTAGAGTATGAAGACCTGAGTCCAAATTGAAATGGGCTAAAAAATTTGTTTTCTTCAAAAAACTGTTCAACCTGTTACATATACACTTTTCAATAACTTTACTAAAAACGAACAAAATGGAAATAGGTCGATAATTGCATGGATCTTGCTTGTCTCCTCCTTTATGTAGGGGATTAAATCGAGTAGTTTGCACCACTTCAGGGAAAGATCCGTGATTGAAGCATAGATTGACCAGATGAACCAGCACCTGAGCATAGCATCCAATGGTTTGTTTCAGTAAATAAGTAGATAAGCAATCGGTTGCTACAAAATGTCCCTTCTTCATGATTTTTACCAGATTCTTGAGTTCCACTTCAGTCACGGGAGAGAGAAATATGGAAAAATCGACGGGATGTGGTAGAAAGTCGTGAAATCCAGATTCCACATCCAAGCAGTCATTCAAATTACTGTTTACGGTGGCCTCTCCAATCCTAACAAAGTACTGGTTCATTTTCACAGCTACTTTTACTTACCATTCACTGTTGATCCATCCGATACATTCATTGATTCGGGTAGCCCTTGACTTTTGCTTTTGTTAAGACAATCGTTAATTATTGTCCAGGTCTTTTTTGGAGATCCTTCATCTTCGAGAAATAGTTTCTCAAAATGAATCTTCTTCAACCATCTTATCAGTCTTGTAAGACGGTTTTTATGAGATTTGAATGTAGTTTAATTATTTGATGTGGGAGGATTTATGTATTCAGCGTAAAGTTGATTTTTTCCCTGAATACTCTTAAGCAAGCCTCTTGTTATTCGTGGCTTTACAGGCACCTGGTACTTTTTACACCTTTTCTTCAAAAGAGGGCAAGTTTCATTTAAAGCATTCTGAAATGTTTCAGTAAACGACCTGGATACAAATTCGACGTCATCTGACTCCAAGCATTGTGACCAATCAGTACAAAGTAACTTTGCATTTAATAACTTAACCGAACCTTGACCCATCTTTCTAGATTTTTTCATTTGACCATTTTCACCAGAATACCGGAGAAACTCGCTCATAAGAATAAAATGATCAGATACATCCGTAAGTATTACGTCACACGACCCAAGAGGGAAATTTACAAGTTGATTATCAACAATAGATGCATTTTGATTTGTAGCCTAAGTTGGAATCCAGAAGGATGGAACAAAGCCAGCAGCCAATGATGCAGTAAGAAAGTCTGTAGCCAGAGTAGTCGAAGGTGCAGAAGTACTTGAGTCATGACTTACTGAAGAAGTGTCAATGTTAAAGTCTCCCATGGGAATGATTTTTCTTTTCTTGGAACTGATCATCTTAGTAAATTCTTCAAATTTATCCGAATTTTTCTTGGTGCTAGAACTAGGATGGTGGTATAACATGCATAAAAGAGCCTTCTCAGATGCTATGATGACTTCAATAACCAGAAATTCGAAAAGCATTTCCTCATATAGAGAATCAAAATCTTTAGTTTCTTCAAAATCCATTCGAAGTATGGATGTAGAATGCAAGTCCTCCTTTCTGATTATTCAATCTGTTTTTCTGAAGTATTTGGTATCCTTGAATATTTGCCGCATTCAGGGTATTTGCATTCAAAAAAGTCTCACAAAGCCCCATAACTCCTATCCCATTATCAGAAAGGAATGTAGATAAAAAAAAATCTAGGCTAGAAAGCACCCCACAACAGTTCCAACTCGCAAGTCTAAAAAGGCCATTATTAGCAGGAATGATTTCTTCAGGTAAAAGATGTCTATTACGGGGTAAATTATCAACAAAAGGGTCTTGGGCTAGATGATCACCTATATTTATTGAATTTAAGATTTTGCTCAACTCAGTAGAGTATCTCTCAAACTGTATCAGTCTATCAGACATATCAACAAAATTACTTAACAAAATAATTTGCTTTTGAATTACTTGCCGAACAGTATCCAAAGGCATGAGATATAATGAAAAGTTCGCAACATACCGGATCCTCTGGTGATGGACATAGGCGAAATTCGAAAATATCAAAGGCTCAATACCAAACAATGGTGCTGTAAAAGAAGAAGCACCAGAACAAGAACTTTGCATTTTTAAAGATAGATAAAAATGAAAACGGAAAAAGAAAGTACACTGAAACAGAATGTGTTGTGATTTTATTTATTGAGATCACTTGACATTATGGGAGCATTGATTCTTTTTTTTGAAAATCAGGCAAGTTTTTAGGCTCGTAGTTTTTGCTGGATAGCATTAAACTTAAAGAATTTAATATACTGGAATCAGCATAAGAAGCTATATCATTTGACGTATTAATTGATATTGATATTCTATCTTTTAGTTTTTCTTGCTATTGGACTGAGTCACTCTTTACTGATAATTCGCTACCAAAAACTGTTTGATTATGGAAAAAACCCATTGTCTAAACTTTCTATATATATTTCCTCTAGACCGCACCTAACGCTAAAAAATTAGCACAGTTAATTCTAGCATACAATTTGTCTCCTACACCATGCTCTACTCTCTAATTAATAATAAAATTATTTATTTATTTTAGGTAAATGGGACCAGCTATTACGAAGAAAATGTAATGTTATACCTGATGTCTGCAATATATCTTGCCGCTATTACAATTATTTCAGTCGTGGCTAACACACTTGTTCTAGTTGCTTTTTTCAAGGAAAAGAAGGTATAGTTGAATCTTGCGGAAAATTGTACACAGTTACAACGTAGTTTCGTCTCAAGTCTTGTCTGGTTTAAAATACTCAGAACTGTTTCTATTAAACAGTGATTACCGTCCTTAATAAAAGCAATATGTGGCCAGTTTGAAATAAACAATTTGCAACTTATCCCATTTTCTTTCAAATTTCTCGGTTTTCCGATAACTTGGGCATTTAAGTCCAAATAAATAACAAGGCTTAAAAAGACTAAAAAACCATATGTCAATAAGTTAAGGTGTTTTGAAAAGAATGGTGTGTCTTCCATTCTTTGTTTTCCTGGTGTCGTTGTATATAATGTATGATTATAAAAAAAAATTCAGGATCGTAATTTGACAGTTCTGGTGACATTCATAAGAAATAAAAACATTATTGCCTCCATTTCAACATTTATTATGCTCCTGGAAACTCCCTACTGTCGTACATGACATCAGACCAAATTTCAAGATCGCCAGTTTAACTAAACCAGTATTATAATAAAAAATGTTGGACTGGGGCCACAGTGAACTGGTTCTCAATCAAGCCATCCCCATTGAACTCATTTAACTCAAACTTGTTCAACTCGACCCTCTTCATCTTTACCCTCACTCAAGTAAACTCCCGTTAAATTCAGCCACCCGGTAATTCAGCCCCCGTTCAACTAGATCCTATTCAAAAAACTCCATACAACTCAACCCTTCTTAACTCAACAATTAAAATTGAAAATCAAACTCAGCCGCTTTTGACCGAAATGTTACAAGTTAATTCACACGAAATGGCTTTCACTCATGGTTTAATTTTGATATTTTCAATTAACTCTTTTGCTGAATATATAATAATATAAGCGCTGTTTGCAAATATAATTAAGGTCAGAATATAATATTCGTTATTATGAAAACAATCTTTATTTCAAGCTATGTCTTTTTATTTCTCATGGTATAAAAAAGAAACCGAAAAAAAAATTCTGTTGGTTTTCGGTTTCAGTTATTTATTGAAAATGAAAAATGGAGGTTTTAAGTCTGAATAATTATTTGATTTTATTTCCACTCATCTGTGGTTGAACGTACCTATTGAATTTTTTTTATAAACTTCTTTTGTGAATTTTTTTTTCGTGAATTTCTGTTCGTTTTAATCGACAAAGTTTGTTCATTGGTTACGAGAAGAATATTTTTAATCTTTTCGCTATTTTTCTATAAGAATCCTGATTTTGGCATACAGATGAGATATACGTTTATTAAAAAAAGAAAACAAACACTATTCGCCGTTCGCCTGCCAAGAAAGGCAATAAGCTTGGAAGGGCAAGCGAGGTTATCACCCTCAGCTAATTAAAACCACGTTCTTATCACGCTACTCAATACAAAAGAAACTCAACTGATGAAGGAAGAAAGAAAGCAAAGACGAAGAGGAAAAGACAAGAAGAAGACAGAAAAAAAAATTAACAGAAAAAAAATTAACAGCAAAACAAATTAGGGAAATGCCTTGAATAGAATGACAGCTTAGAACGAGCTTCACATCAAAATCACTCACGAGATAAAAGAAACTTCTTTACCCGAGACTTGAAAGTCGGAAGACTAAGCCCATTTTTCACACACTGTGGCAAAATATTCCAAATATGGGGACTATAATGGCGAGTAACAAAAGATATCCGAGTGGTACTCCTAACTCATGAGTTAAGTTATCAGCTTTTCTTGTATTATGATCATGACGGTTTCTATTAAAAGCAGCCAAGATTTTCAAAAGCAGGGATGAGCAGGAGATTCAAGTATTTATACGAGAAAATTGCGACTTGGTAATCTTGAATTTGGGATACATCCATTAGCTGATTCATTTTAAAATGCTGATGAGCAGGAACTTCATCAGAATCATAAAATTTCGATATTAAATTTACAGCTCTATTCTGAAGTTTTTGTACTCTTTTGAAACATGTTAAAAAAAGTCCTTGCCCATATAGAGCATCCGTAGCTAATATATGGGCAAAACATAGAAAAATAAATCATTTCTAGAATATTTTTTGGGACTAGATTTTTAATTCTTCGCATCACTCCAAGACCACTGCTTAATTTTTCAGCTATCGCATTTGAATGGTTTTTTCCACGACAGGTTTTCATCAATTAAAAACCCCAAATTTGTCGTTATCGCTACTCTTCTTATCACATTTCCTCGAACCATGATTTGATCATTTCCAACACTTGACAAAAGTCTAGAGGATATCATGAAAAAAGTTTCGAGTTAGAAACGTTTCGGGTTAACAAATTTTGTTGAGAAAAAGTTAGAAATTCAGGGACAGCATCATGAATTTTATTATACAAATCATCAAGTAAAGGCAAAGCTAGAAAGAGCAAAGTGTCATTTGCAAACAGGATGACACCAGCCTCTGACAGTTTATACTTCACTCGATCAATAAAAATGATGAAAAGAAGGGGTCCCAGGATTGACCCCTGTGGGACCCCGCACTCAATTTTCTTTTTTGAAGATAAAAATGATCCATTCTGTACTATCTGATACCAATCATGTACATATGATGAAAACCACTCAAGGTTTGAACCCTTCACCCCAATCGAGTCAAGAACTTGAATAAGTCCTGAGTGGTCCACCGTATCAAACGCTCTCCTCATATCCAAAAACACAGCTGCAGGTAAAGGACCAGCTTCAAATCCATCATTAACCCAATTAACCAATTTCAGAACTGCCATATCTGTACATAGCCCTTTACTGAACCCAAATTGGTTTTCCATTAAAATTTTATTTCTTTCAATATAATAGCTTAACTGGGCATGTACCGCTTTTTCATTTAACTTAGAGAAAAATGGGAGAATAGATATAGGTCTTTGATTTGATGAGTAATTTTTCCCCTCCTTTATGAAGAGGAACCACTCTTGCAATCTTTAGTGCTTCCAGGAAGACTCCAAGATCCAGAAACAGGGTGATGAGATGCGTCAAGAAAGGTAAGACATTTGTTTTCGCGGCTTTTATGAGTTTTAGCGAAAACTCATCTATCCCGCTAGAACTCAACTTCATCGTAGCTAGGAATTGTGCCCCTTTCCATTCCAAATATCTTGCAAATTCAAAGGAATACTCACTTGCAGGCTGTCTTTCAAAAACAGATCAAAAACTCACAGATGTACGTAGATTAGCCCACGCTTGATCGCAAAGTATTTTTCCTTCATTTGCAAATAACCACACAGAAATTTAACTATGTGTTGAGAATCACTAAGACGACCTTCTGTCGTTTCCAAGGCTCTCATCTCCTCCCTACTATGAAAATTACCCAAAAGTTTATTTACTGTTTTCCATGTATTTTTCATATTCCCTTGATTTTCATGAAATTCATTTTGGAAATGAAGTTTCTGAGCTTTCCGTTTTACTGAATTTGAAGTATTCCAAAATTTTTTTGAGTCTCATAAAATTATCATATTTGGACCCTTTTCCTCTATTACACACGAAAAATTTCTTTCATCCATCTTATTTGCAAAACCTCTTAGGTTTTTACTTTTCATTTCACGGTAAAACATAGCCCTTTCAAATCATTTATTTTCCTTTGACTGATTCAGCTTTATTTTACTTATTAAAAGAGGGTGTTCCAACCCGTAGGACAGAATCACATCTGCAGGGATCCATCAAGTAATCCACCATTCACAAAAGAATTATCAATTAAGGACGCGGAAAGATGCGAACTCCGAGTTGAAATAGTTACAAGAGGAAAACTATCATGTGACACCATCATAATAACTAAATCTGAGCTATTCGCTCTTTTTAGTGAATCAATATCAAAGTCTCCCATCATAAATTTATTTTTGTTTTACATTGTTAATTTTATCTAATAACAATCCAAATTCATCAATAAAAAAACTAATATCACATGACAGATTTTTGTAAATCAATCCCAAAATCAAATTTTTCCCCCTTCATTTTTTATTTCGATGAAAAGGGTTTCCATCCTAATTTCCAGCCACAGGGAGAGGTCATCCCTAACCTAATATTGGGTACCTTCATTAATCAAAATGCGTAAACTGTCCCGCTCCATGGTTGTCCGTTCTCTTCGCTCGCAAAAATATCCCGGAAATGAAAAAGCCCAGGGCAGTGACTTGCAAGAAACAAATGTCTCACATAGGCCTAAGATGCACGGCTTCTTATCTAATAAACTTAACGTCTTACACAAAGAAAAATATGCCATTCTTAGACCTTGACAATTCCAGAAAAAGATCGCTCTTTCATCTGCACTCACTGGTTTCGAATACTCATAAAGATTATTCGGATCCACATAATTACTTGGGGGAAAATTCGACGAAAAATTACCGATGCATTCATTATCCCCCACAAGTGTCGCGAGCTTGGCTTCCAAAAATAAACCGGTTTTGTTCAAATTCATTCAAAGCGTCATCATATCTATTCACGCTCATTGAAGAAGGTTATTATTTTATACGAAAAAAAAAAGTCTGATAGGCAGAAAGAAGATGGGAAAAGAAAGAGATAAACATGAAAGGAACTGACATTTTGGCTATAAAATACAAAGGAGAAAACAAACATACAAGCAATGCAACAGCATAATTTCACAACTCAAAATTATGCGGTTGGATTCGGCAAACGGATCACTTCAGCCATAGCTCTAATTTTACGCATCTCTCCCGCTAAGTCTTTTCCAAATATCGTCCCGTTGCTCGACCAAACATTTCTGTTTCCGAGCTTACTTTTAGCCAAATCAAGAATCTGTTTCTTTTTTGATTTTAGGTACTCGGTAACAAAAATTACCGACCGAGTAAGTTTTGACTTACATGGAAACACTTTTCTTGCAGTTTCAGGAGACTTGAACGCAACCAACACAGGCGCAGGACGCTTTTTTGCATTTACAATGGTGTCCGAATCAGATAAAATTTGCTCGAAATTTAAATGCAGAAACTATTGCGGTAAAAGAAAAATCAAAATTTGCATTTTATCCGTAATCACATTGAATGTACACTCAGAGATGGGAAGACCCCCACATTGTTCAACACCTTGAAATACAAGCTGATTCTGTCGTTTTTCCTGCTCCATGTCATCACGACGGGTTTCAAGCTGTTCAATCGTGTTTTCTAGGGCTAGGTTCGTGTTTTGGAAAACCTGTAGTTTGTTTCAAATCTTATCAGCTTGGTCGAATACTGGACAAGTATAGAGTCACGAATCTGAGAAACAATAGAGTCAATCATGTCCGCACTATTTCATAATCCAACTTTTTCACGAACTTATTTCTCAATACTGTTTCGGATATTGGATTTTAGTGTGTCCAAGTCCGATAAAGCAGAATTTTGTTTTACGATTTGCATTCTTTCTCTCTTTTGTCTTCTAACCAGATATTTTGTTGTGAATCATTTTCGTTTGCAATTTCGTAGGTGATCCGTTGTGTTGCTCATTGTTGCACATCTTCTAGCCACAGATTTCGTAGTGCTTCATTTTCGTTCATTATCACCTCAGAAATTCTGTCCATTCCGTTTGCTTTAGTTGTGTGCAATAACTGCAATCTAGTAAAGAGCAAACCACGACTCCTATTAGGCAAAACAAACTAATCTACAGAAAAGAATAGAAGTTGTATTTTGTTTTCTTTTCAGTTGTGTGCTGTTCTACTAACCTTGTTTTACCCTTAGCATTAAATTGCTTAAATTATGGTCTAGAAGGACTGCTTATTTACTTCAATCGTCGATCTCGTTTGACCAAGCAGTAATTTTTTTGTAAAAAAAATCTTTCTATTTTTTTCTCTTCATTCCTAAGTCTCGTGTTTTACTAGCTTTATTTTGTCGTTCAATTTCGTGATTAGTTTGGTATAGAGCATCCAAAGACATTGGGATACTATAGACACAAACAAATTATCTATTAATCAATCTCCATGCATCATTTTTCGTGGATACTTACACATGAAAAATTAGACAGGGAACATACGATTAGAACTGTGAAAGACACGTTCTGACAAAAAATATTTTCAAAAGTATCTTAGAAGTTAACTACAAATGTTTGTAGCCTAACATAATGTCTTATCATGATAACATGCAATACTCCCTTTTATCAACTATTTTTAAATAATAGCAATAAATAATTGATAATTCTATAAAAGTAGGCATATTACGACTGCATTCTGTCACTGAATAAGAGAGAATTTTTTTTTAACTGAAAGTAAGAAGGAACAATAAAACTCAAAACAAACAAAAATTATTCCATACATGAAGGGCTTCCCCCTCCTAAATACCTTCCTATTTACGCTAAAGCTATTTGTACTTTTAAAAGAGCTGTTCCCCTGTGTCTTAGTAGCCGTTCCCAAAAGTGGGACAAAAAATCAAACTTTAATGTAAAGAGCAGGATATTGAGAAAGAGGCAATCCGTTATATACAGAATAATTTAAGTTTGTTTTGAGTTATAATGTTGCTCCTTACTTACAGTTGTACAAACCTTTTTCTTTACTAACTCCTGATCATTTTTTTTCCAATCGTATCTGTAAATCTGGCTCACCCTCCAAGAAATTACCCGTCCCTCTCATGGGATACTCCTCTTTGGAGATTACATCTAATGTAAACTTCATCCTCCCCTTCAAATCCCCTCCAGACAGTTCCATCCTCGCTGAAAATCCCACCAGCCTCTCGTAAAATTTCTTGAAGACGATTTCAGATTGGAAAATTCTTCCTTAGCATACTTTTGATTGAAAAGACATGAATTTCTAATGTGCTTCTCAATCACTTTGGAAATGCACCTTTCCTTGGGAATTTTTCCCTGGAATTCAACACACGCGGAAAACAGCCCTCGGATAATTCTCCCAGAACGTCTGCAAATGCAAAATTGAGTTAGCAAAGAGAATGCAAGACAAATAAAAAGAATTTGATGTAGAAATTCTTTCAAATCCATCCAATGTGAAATTTCCCCTGTAAAACTTACTCCAGAAATTTTTCCCCGAAAGAAGATTCTCCCTATGGAAATCTACCCCAAGCACAAAATACCCTCCAAATGTCTGTATACTTCCCAATAACAAATACTATACGTAAACAATGGGCAAATTTTATAAGTTACAGGCCTCTGCCCATGGACTGTGGGGGGGGGGCATTTTTACTCAATGGGACATAACTATTTGATCTTTCAAATATACTGAACAAAATGGCTGTCTCAAAATTTTGATCAGATAGCTTTGGGGAAAAAGGGGACAGTTACCCTTCAATCTTCTTGGTCACTTAAAAAGGGGAACTAGAACTTTTAATCTATGTTCCATTGAACCGTCTCCCGATCCTCTAGGACAGATATATTGATGCAATCAACCCTGGAAAACAAACAATAAAAAAAAAAAACAACAACAAATAAACACGCATTCGTGATCTTTTTTCTGGCACAAATAGTAAAATTCCACATTTGTGTGTATAGTATCTTGAAACCTCTGTAGTATGGTTCTCTGCGATGTTGAATCTGCTGGTGCAAATTTCATTAGAATTCCTTGAATTTTAGGGGGTGTTTCTCCCCTATTTCAAAGATCAGGCAAATTTTCTCAGGTTTGTAGCTTTTGACGGGCAACACTAGACTTGATAATATTTATATATTTGTAATCACCATAATAAGTTGATTCTTTTGATGTATCTATTGATATCAAAATTCCGTTTTTTAGAGTTTCAGTTACTATAGAGCGGAGTGGCTAATTACTTAGTGTTCGTTACTACGATCTGTTTGATAATCGGAATAGTAATGCATCGACAATCCATAGCCATGGGTGATAGTCGTATCTAGTCTTCTGATTCTGTCTTCCTATTTTCACTCTCCCGAATTTAAATTTTGAACCAATTTTTAAAATTTTTTTCGAAAGTATTGTAATACAAACTGTTTGTTTTTGCCATCTTTTCCAATCCAGTTAACTTTTATGCTTTTTTCTTGGTAACTTTCTTAGTAAACACTTCTTTTTTTAAGCTTTTGAGGTTTGGTTGTGATTTGCCCAAGCATTACCGCTTTAATATACAAAGAATCTCCTTTTGTCTTCGCTATTAGCCAATAATGAATGTTTTAGTTGTAAGGCTTCAAAACGACAAAAGACCAGAAAGTCGTTGAAACTGCACTCTGTAGGCTGGCAGAAACTGTCCTATTCAGTTCATTTTCATAATAAGTAGGCTACAAAGCTTCAGTTCAAAATAAAATACTTCATTTTTTTATTGTGTGTATTTATTTATTTATTATTGCTACCACTCTTTGCATTTCTAGTTTGCTTTATTGTCGGCAAAAAAAAAAAAAAAAAAAAAAAAAAAAAAAAAAAAAAAAAAAAAAAAAAAAAATCCCGAACAAGGTCTCAAAATATCTTTAATTTGGCTACAAAATGTGTCCACTGTATTTGTAAAAGTCTAAAAACAATTCTTTTGTTTCTCATTTAGATGTTAAGTATGGAAAAACGCATTAGCTTCAGTAGCTACTTAAAGGTCAATAAATATTTTTGTCATGAGGTTAATTTAAATTACAATTACCAAGTTATTTTGGATCTTCCTACCACCGAAAAGTAAGTATTTTCTGATATTGTGAACAGACTAGTTAAAGAAAAAAAGCAGATTAAAGCGAAGGAAGGTCAGATATTTATTGCACGACCAAAAAGCCTCCAAATCTATGTGTCTCTGTTTTCAATATTTTCATATCAATGACAAAAAATTTAAAAATATTATTCAAATTTATGGAAGCGAAATAGAAAATAATTGAAAGAAGTAGCAAAGTAATTTTTGGCTATTTTGTATTAAAAGTACTCCACAATTATTTTTAATCATGAAGAATCAGAGTGAAAATTTACAATTTCGTGCGATACGGGGAAACCTTGAAAGACCAACCATAAAACTGAGTTTATCATCCCAATTGCTGAAAAAAAAAAAAATATTCCTTTCAATTTTTGGATACGAGTGATTAAAATTAAAATGCTCAATCAAAGATCATATAAAACACACGAAGGTCTTAGATATGTTTCAAAACGAAAATCGAACTTTATCATATGCAGTGCAATAACGCTGCCAAATGATGCTTAAAATGGGCTGTTTGTTTTTTTTCTTTTTTTTTAGACCACAACCCTATGCATGGATGTAATTGTCGTAGAAACTTTGAAAGGGGCTCAGTCGATCGGAAAGTGAATGTTTTATTGCCCTTTTAATAGTCAAAAGTGATTGGAGGGCCATCAGCAGCCCCCACGCCAATAATTTCCCCAAATATATCCATGTAGTTGAATTCAATATAGTTGAAAGGTCCATTAATTCTGTCTTTCAGGATGACATCCCCCCACAGCTTCAGGGCAAGAGTTATAAGTTATAACCCTTCTGATGTGATAGAACATATCTGATCAAAATTGTGAGATTGTCATCTTGTTCAAAGTAGTCCAAAGGACAAATGACATTGCCTCCATAGCTGATGTAACCCATCAGAACCCTGGGACAAAAGTTGTAAGTTATGCCCCGGGGGGCATATAGGGATTTTTTTAAATGGGTGGTCATATAAACCTCGGATTGGGAGTTTGATTGGAAATTGAAAGTTATAGTGCCCTTTTTAACAGTCAAAGGTGATTTGAAGGCAACAAGCCCCCATTCTCCCCCACCCTCACCATTTCCCAAAAAGCATCCAATCAAAATTCTGAGACATCTATTTTCTTCAGCATTGCGGACAGGTCCAGTAATTATGCCTTTTAGGGATGGCAACCCCCACCCCTCGACAGCCTTCAGGCCAAGGGCTGTAAGTTAGGCAATTCGTTCATTGTTTACATATAGCAGACGTTATTGACTTTCCATAAAGATTATTATTATTTCCTATAGGACAAGGGGTATTCAGGTGAGCCTTTCAGAAAATACTGATGAATTAGATCAAAACAAGTTATGTGTATATGGGTTGTCAAAAGAATTTAACTCAGGAATGACTAAATATATTAATTTGGAGCTTTCATTAAATGATAATGGAGATGACAAATTGACTAAAAAGGTTATTTGCATGTTACTACTACTACTATAACTACCACCACTACTACTACTACTACTACTACCACGCTTCTAAATTCAAAATATTAAGCGGAAATTTGAACTAAATTAAAAGACCCTATGTGCATTCACATTGTCAAAAGAACGTATGTAAAGAATGGGTTTGGGTATTAGATTGGAACTTTCAGAGAATACTTAAAGGGGAAAATCAGTGGACCAACGGCAATATGTGCACGCTACTACTAATATTTTGAATCACCTTTATATGGCCAAATGTGTTTTTTAAACCCTGATGAAGATGTTCAAGAACGGTTTGCATATCCTGTGGATTTTTGGAAGAAATATTGCGAGATATAAACCACTCTGCTAAATGTTATATGAAAATCTTTGAAATGGATAATGTAAATCAACATACTGCTTTACCGAGACAACAGCCTCAAAACATGCATTGTCAATAATAAACGGTTCATCCCTCTTGCATGTAACGAAGTATCTGGTGTGTTGACTCTTAATGCTGACTATAGTTTTCCGTCAAATGTAACGGCTGTAAGACATCGTGGCAAAAATCTTATTAATTTAAAAAATACCAACCCTTGTGTTGAGCTCTTTACCTAACCATTGTTTTATCCAGCCGGAACGTCAGGATGCATAGTGGATATGCTAATTCATACAGCTTATGCAGCCTCTCGGTATCTGACACGGCTTGAATTATTAAGGTATCGTATGGCTTTTTGCCTCAATATACCAATAGTCTTTCTCTGTGAGCTGCAAAATCCGACCAACATTGGACTAGTTTTAATGCTTTGCGTTTCGAAGAAAAGCTTTTTCAACAATATCTTGTCGATACAGATGTTTGTGTTGAGCGTTATTGCATCCAATGGATAAAATTGAACTAGAAAACTTTTATGACCAAAAATTACGCTGGTGTTACACGACTTTTCAATGACTTAGCTTTAAAACAGAATGCAGTCGTTGGCGGAAAATTAATACTACTGTCGTCATTCTTCGGATTAATACGCTATTTTGATGAACATTTAGAAGATGCCTTGGCTATTGTTCGTCACTTTGGATCCTCAGGTTTCTTTATAACTAAGACTTGCAATACTAATTGGCTTTAACTTAAAGAAGCAGAACGTATCAAATCGGAAGATAATATATTTATCATAGAACAGTCCATTCAAGATCGTCTCGATCTCGTTGTTCGAATTAAAAATTTAAATTTGAGGAAATAATCAATGACATTAATAAGAAACATATGTAGCCAATGGCGGCATATGTTCACACGATTGAATCTCAAAAATGTGGACTATTCCATATGCATATGCTCTTGATCTTGAGTCCTCGTGATTGAATCCATAATCCAGTGGAAACTAACAATCTGGTTTTGGCTAGTATTCCAAATACTTACGATCCTTTAATAAGGGAATTAGTCTTAAAGTGGATGATTCATGATCATTGTAGAGAGTTAAATCCAAATACGACTTATATAATCAATAAAAATATATATTGCAGTGTGCCTTTGGTAATCCAACACAATAAAATTCTGTCACGTCTCTTGCGGATGTTTAAAAAACCGAAGAATCGGCTTTGTTATGACCCAAAATTAGACGAATTGATCAAAGAAGAATTTTAACACAACTGTGCTGTTTATCGAAGAGACTCCAACAATCACCGATTTACTCGTGATAATTTCCATGTTGCCAAATATAATCCTTATATACTCAGAAATTTCAATATCATTTCAATGTCGAATTTGTTGGAAGTATAGGTCCATTAAAGTATTTATATAAATACATCTACAAAGGACTTTACTGCGCTTCAGTAAAGATTGTGGAAACTCAACGGTAATTGGTTTACAATGAAGTAGAAACCTTTGCAGAAGGGCACTATATTAAACCAACTGAAACATGCTGGTGACCCTTTAGTTACGATATCCAAAAATAGTCGTGTCGTTCTACGGTTAACTGTTCATTTACCCAGACAATACCAGGTGCCTGATGTCAGCCGTTCCCAAAAAGATTTGTTGAATATTGAAAAAAAAGACACAATGTTGGAAGCGTAGATTTTAGATACAACCAGGCGTTAAAACAAAAGAAAGAACATAAATTTCTGTATTATTGGGAAATTCCTAACTACTTTAAACGAGACAGAAAGTGAGAACATTGGAACCACGAATCGTCATTGGCCGAGTCCACAACATAAATTTTGCAACTCATCCCGAGTGCTTGTATTTGCGAGTGGCTCTCTATCGAGTGAAGAATACAACAAGTTTTGAAGATCTCAAACCTGTTGATAACATTCCTTATGTCCCATACAAACATTCATGGTGTACCCATGGCCTTGAATTCGACGATAAACAGTGGCTTTATGCCCTAGAAGAATCAGCATTGTCAAAATGCCTTTTGTAATGGGAAAACTCTTCGTACAGATTATTGTTTTTGGAAATCTTGCAGATCCAAAAGTTCTTTGGGAAAGATTCAAAACTAATTGGGAGAGGATTTTAATCACCAAGCGCGACGAATTAATATGTCTGACTATACTGCAATTAAGCGTGCTTATTGTAACACTGCATCCAAGTTAAATACGATGGTGAGAGAAGGTTGAAATTTTAGTTTTTGGACGGAACAATATGGAACGGGGACTACATTAAGATCTACAAAAATGACAAATAGGGAATTTCTAAATTTTAGTGAATAAGCTGCTACTGGAAAAAGTATGTATCGGCTTCTGCAAGGAAAACTGTTTGAAACTGTAAATGATATTTTAAAAGCTGTCAATGATCCTGATTTGGTCAGGGCAAATATTTCTTCATAAAGGCACCAGGAAGCACCGGCTAAACATTGTTTATTAAACCTTGTATGATATTCTGAAAGCAAAAATCGCGAAGTAAAATTTATGGCTAATACAGGAATGGCATCGATTTTACTGCTATTTAGACGAACAGCACACAGGACCTTGGGCTTGAAAGTTCTTCTTTCCTCAGATTGGACCTTGAGCTTGAAAGTTCTTCTTTCCTCAGATTCAGTTTCCAGCATAAGGCCTCATTAAAAATATAGCTTTAGATAATAAGTTTTTATTATTGACGAAGCACTGATGTTATCCTAGCATGGCTTATGTTATTCATTGATCAGTTATTGTGGTCCATTGCAAATCCAAATTTGCCATTTGGAGAGACGATTCTAGTTGCTGGAAGTGATTTCGGTCAGGGTTTACCAGTTCAATTCTGAAGCAACCGCCGTGATACACTTGAATTGTCAATAAAAAAAAGGTCACATTTGGAGGTATTTCAAACAATTTTTTTTCAAAAATATACAGGCTGATCCTTAAAAGGAAACATTTGCAAAGTACATCCTAGACCTAGGAATGGAAATCTTCCGAAAAATGACTTCAATGAAATCTAATCACTGAAAGATGTAAATTCTGGTGGTAATTTAATTGAGGAAGTATTTGGAGAACCTCTAACAAACCAAAATGTGCACTTAATGAAGAATTATCTTATTTTAACTTCGATCAACAGAGGAGTTAGTAAAATAAATGCGAAAATTGCCAGTCGCTTCCAGTATAATACAAATCTTATAAAAGTTATTGTTTTGTAAAAGACGAAGCAACAGGAGGAATTGCATTCACTCCAGAATTCCAAAACTGTATTGATACTGCAGATCGGCCACCCCATCACTTAAAAATAAAGAAAAATAGAAAAGTTTTACTTTTCCGTAGCTTAAATATTTCTAAAGGGATTTGCAATGAAACCGTTCTATAATTGGATAATTTAATAACATAAAAAAGGTGAACACAATTATTTAGGAAAAGTCAGGAAAAGATGTTCATGTTTTATCGAGTAACGCTTGATCTTTTTTAAAGATCAACTTCGGGTGCACTATTCAACAACATCAGTTTCCACATCGAATTGCATTTGCCATGACAATACATCAGTCGTAAGGCAAAATTTTTGAATTTGTTGGCGCCAACTTCCGTAGTTCTGTTTTTAATCATGCCCTTAGGATTTTTAGGATGTACTTGGGAATGTTTTACTTATATTTTTCTCACGTTAAATGATAACGTAGCTAAGAAATTCTACTACCACCTGAAAATGAACGACGAACATAAAATCTGTGTGGAAGCAACCGTTGCCAACTTCCGAAAAAATATCTAATTGCTAGAATACCTTTTAAAATTAATTAAACATGCAATAATTGTGTATATATGTGTTTAAAGATTTTTTCTCGAAATCGATTATACATTTTTTCCCTTAAAACTGGCATAATGACATTTCTGACCACAGGAACTATATAAATGGGCACTACTTTTTGGAAGATGTTGCAGGTACACAGTTTCCAAAATTTGGATACACACACTGTCTTTTGATTTAATTCTACATCTTCTCAACATTTCTTAAAATTTTTCTTAATACCCTAAACCTTTTTGAACACCCAGGATTAAAGTTGCCCAAAAGCTCAGTGAAAAAAAAGAAAAAAACAAGCTATATGAAAACTGTGGGAAAACAGGATAATTTATAGCCCTTGCTACATGAAGTAACATTTGAAGCATATGGCTAAAAGGGTATGGGAAAGAGGCCTTTCACCTTCAATTGCTTTTGACCCTTAAATAGGACACTAATATTTTCAATTTCCAATAAAATGAACCCCCTACAAAATTTCTACACCACCTTTCCATATTAAATGGCCTGGGCAAAAGGAAAAGGAATAATAACATTAAAATATGAAACAAATATTGCTCTTTACTCTGCAGCAACATTTTTACTGCCTGTAATAACATTCTTTTTAAATTTATTAAAAAGATATTAGAAAATGCTTATAGTTTCAGCAAAGCATGAATAACAGGTTAGCTTTTTTGGGGGGTATAAGGTTTTCTAACACCTCCCTTATCTGCGGGACTTTTTGTTGGTTTTGTTTTTCTTTATTAGTCGTTCTAACTCATTTTCGTTCTGGGTTTCGTTACTTCATTTTTAGTGACTTTTACTCGTTCTAATCTTTTAATTTGTTCCTTATTTTTCGTGGAGCCAACCTGTTTTGTTTTTAGTTTAATCAAAGACAAGACAGTTTTAGTTCATTCAAATCGAATGATCAAGAGAAATCTCAAAATATATATATATATACTTCTGTTCTCCAATATATGTTTTGTCTTTTTACTTTGGTTATTCGCCTTGTTCTTTGCTTCTAATCTTTTGTTTCTATACTTTTGTCTTATTTTATGTTATCCTTTTGTCTTATTCTTGGCGATAAAATGTGCAAAAATATGTAATAACTCTCAGCTTACCAATCCTTTTTTTCAGCTTCAGACACCCATTAATATGGTATTGATTAATTTGTCCTTTTCTGACTTGGGTATTGCGACAGTTGGGACAACCATTTCTTTTGTTAATTCCATAGAAAGAAAATGGGCCTTTAGTCGAGAGGTTTGCCACTTCTATGCCTTAGTAATGGCTTTATGCGGTAAGTTTAAGTTTTGACCTTTTCTTAACTAATCTTAAGGGTTTCTTGTCTTTAATTTCATCTATATCTCCTCTTAAGTCTAAAAGTATCATCATACTAAGTAATTTGCCTCTTACGGAAACCAAGGTAATGCCTCTAAATTTAACAAACTCACTCTTAACACCTTTCTTATAGAGAGGATTGATTAAAGTTTTCCGAAAGTCACTAAGTACTTCCCCTGTAAAAAAATTATATTCACACTTGATTATTAGCATATGTCTAACTTCACAATAACTATATTTAAAAAAACTCACTTATCACAGTATCAGCAACTAAGGTCTCATTACTTTTTAATCATTTCAGTACTGTCACTAATTCTTCCTAAAAAAATAACACTTCCTTCACTTACAAAGTGTCACAAAGGGTTACATTCTTTTTATTTTTAGTACTTTCAAAACTGCAGCAAAATATAAGAGTTGTATTCTTTATATATAATCTATAACAGATATAAATTAATCTATATTTCTACGCCAAATTTAACAGCAGTGACAGGATAATGATTCTGTGAGACCCAAAGGTGCTACTCTTTTCTTTCTTGAATGATTTTAGATGAAGAAAAAGTTTAACAGTGATTCGCTCAGGGCAAGGTGCAAGTGCATGTTACGTCATAGGGAATGTTTTCTAAATGAAGCATGGGTTAATTCCATAAAAAACACTTAGCCAAATCAGGATTTCTTTGGTTGTTTTATAATAGGGTTTGGGATATTGCAAAATAGAGAGTGTTTAAAAAACTCTCGAGGGCCAGGAAAAAACCTTCAGGGCCCGCTAGTGAGAAACCTTCGAGAAGCCCGAAGCCCAACCCTAGCAACCAATTCCCATGGGGGTCCCTAGTGAGCAATTTTACTGGGGCCATAGCAACCAACCCCACCGGGGACCTAGCATTTAATTTAACTGGGGCCATAGCAGCCAATTTCTCCGGGCCCCCTAACCTGACCACTGGAGGGTCTTAGCATCCTATTCTATCGGGGCAGTAGCACCTAATTTCACTGGGCTCCTAAAATAACCACCAGGAGCCCTGGCATCCAATTTCATTGGGGACCATAGCATCCATTTCAAGCAGAGGCCCTAGCGAATAATTCCACTAGGTGCCCCTAGAATTAAGCTCAACCATCATCTTGGGGCCCTAGAATTTAATTCCAACAGGGGGAGGCGAGGGGATAGCAGTTAAACCATAGGGGGGCCCCTAGCAGTCATTTTCAACGGAAGACCTTAGCAGAAAATTCCACAGTGGGTCTTTTGCATCCAATTCCACTGAACTACACAGCAACCAATTCAAGAAGGGGCCTAGCATCCAATTCCAACGGGAATGGACTAGTATTCATTTTCAACGGAGTCCCTAGCAAGTAATTCCAACAGGGCCCTAGCATCCAGTTTTACCGACAAGGTGTTACTTAAGATGTTTAAAGATGTTTTTCAAGACGTTTCAAGACATTTTAAGATGTTTTTTCTAAGACGTTTGTCAAGATGTCTTTGGTTGTTATTTAATAGTGGAATATTTACTTATGTTAAGAATGCTGCAATATCAAGTGACCTTCTAGAGGCCAGGGGGGCATGGGGAGTCCTCAGTTGTAACTGGGGGTAGAAAACAGTTATGATGGAAAAGTGTGTTGCTGCATAATAGTTTAAGAGATCTAAGTTTTTTCACGACGTTTTTTTCAGGGAACCTTTATAATCTACAGATTTGTGTCCGCATTAGGATTCGGAAGGGATTTCCCCTCAATGGAATTGAGGGGAAATTTCATGATTTCATGTGAATTTTCTTATTACTTAACAATCATTAAAAAGCGAAGTTTTTTGTTAAATTACTATATCTTTTATCTTTTAAAAGAGGTTTACGGGTTTTGAGAGACTCTGCTCTCTGATTTTGTGTGGTTTTTTCTTTACTTGTCACTCATAAAAAAGTGAATATTTTTGTTAGTATATTCATGTTAAAGAGCTTTAAGTGTTGTTTAAAAGGTACAGACACGGCCAGGAATCACACAATTTTTCCCACCCCTAACTTAATATTAGATATCAGCCACCCCCTTCTGTAAAAAAATTCTTTTAACCCCTCCCGAGGATTTAATGAAAATGCCTAGTTTCTTTGAGGCAAACCTTAGCATTCCTGGTTGACAAGCGCAAATTTGAGTAATATTGTTCGTCGTATTACGCATAACCTCGCTAGATATACATTTAACCCATATTAAGAGATATTTCTGAGAGCTTTTAATGAAAATACTCGTTCCTTTGACTGAATTTTAGAATTCAATCCCTCTCAGTAAAAAAATTCCTTTAACACCCCCACCTTAATCTGTAAAACAGTTTAGTCCATGCCAATTCACGCCACCTTGGAAATTTGTTGAGATAGGCTAGTAGGGTTTCTTAACCAAAGTCAGAGAGACATGAGTTTGATTTTTCCCAAGCCCACACACATACACACACACATATCCAGTGTATAAGAATCCACAGCAAAGCATAAAAATCAAGATTATATTCTAGAAATCAAGATTAACCTCCCAGAATTATAACCAACCTAAAGAAATCAAAGGATCAAGATGTAGAAGTCCAGGCCAAATCATAGATATGAAGATCAAAAGATAGAAATCATGTGCCCAATGCATAGAATTTAAGGCCAAACCAGACAAATCCAAACAAGCTCGCAAATATCAATACTAATACATGGAAATCAAGACCAAACTGTAAAAATCAAGACTAATACATGGTAATGAAGACCAAACCCTAGAAATCAAGATCAATACAAACAAATAATAACTAGACCCTAGAATCCTTACGAATTCATAAGAATCGAGTCCAAACCGAAGACAAGAAGGCCAACCTCTGAAAATGAAGACCAAACCACAAGAGATCAAGCGGTCAATATACAGACATCTAGAGTAACCCTATAGAGATTATGACCAACTTATAGAAATCCAAACGAATTAAAAAAATTAAGAGTTCAGTATGTTGGAATCTAGACAAAAGCATTGAAATCAAGACCAATCCATAAAAATCAGGAGATCAATATGTGGAAATGCAGAACAATCTCCTACAAATCAGAACCAGGACATTGAAATCCCGACGACTTCTTCGAAATTATATGCAATGCATAGAGCTCCACAAGAGTTCATATAAATCAGGGTCAAACCTAGAAATTCAGACCATAGACATCAAGACACAGCCACAAAAACGAATAGATTAACATGTAGAAATTCAGCACAATCCTTAGAAATCATGACCAATGCATAGAAATCCTGACCGAGCCGTACAAACCCAGACCAAACTCTAGAACCATTATAAACTTTTAAAAGTCAAGACGAATCCAAAAAAATGAAGGGCAACATCTAAAAATAAAGATCGATACACACAATTCATGACCAGAACTTACAAATCTAGACGAGTTCGTAAAAATCAAGATCCCTCCAAAAACTCTTGGTTTTTGTGAGTTTGTCTGGATTTCTGTGTTGGTCATAATTCCTATGTGGTTGCTCTAGATTACTACACATTAACTACTTGATTTCTTCGGTTTGGTCTTAACTTTTAGAGATTAGCCTTGATTCCTCCGGTTTGGTCATGATTTTTAAGACTTCTTTTGGATTTCTAGGGTCTGGTTATAATTTTTATGTTTTGGTCTTCGTTTCTATATATTACTTTCGATTTCTACAGATAGGGCTTTATTTCTAGAGTTTGGTCTTGATTTCTATGTATTAGTATTTATCTCTAAGGATTGTTGTGGATTTCTACATATTGATCTCTTAGTTTTTTCAGGGTGGTCATAATATTAAGAGGTTGACCTTGATTTCTAGAGGATAGAACATTTCTCTCTGGCTTTGGTCACAAACCCCTGCTACACTATCTCAACATATTGCCACGGTGGCGTGAATTGACATAGAATAACATGTTCTCTAGCTTAAAGTTAAGCCTAGAAGGGTTAAAAGAATTTTTTTGACTGTGGGGGACTGAAATCTATCACTCAGTCAAAGAAAAGAAGTATTTCGTTAAAAGCTCTCACAAATATCTTTGAGTGTGGGTTAAATTTACCTCTAAAGGCTGAAATCTAACGCTCAGTCAAAGCAACGAGGCGGGAAAATTGTATTGGTGCTGGCCTTGGTTGCACTTATTAAAACAGTCCTTGAAGCTCCTTTAAAAGATAAATGTATTATTTGTTCAAAAAAAATATTGGCCTTTTAATGAGTGCTAAGTAAAACAAACACCACACAGAATCAGAGAAAAAAGTCTCTTAAACCCCGAAAAGCTCTTTTAAAATAGCTCAAACCCCGAAAAGCTCTTTGAAAAGATTCACAAATTATTTATTTAACAAAAATCTTCGCTTTTTAATGAATGTTAAGCAAAGATAAAACAACATGGAATAAGACAACAGAGTCTTTTAAATGTCGTGAAGCCTTTTTAAAAGATATAAGAAATATTTATTTAGCAAAAATCTTCGCTTTCGTTAATGAGCGTTAAAAAAGCAAAAACACATGGAATAAGAAAACAGAGTCTCTCAAACTCCGCAAAGCCCTTCTAAGAGATACAAGAGTTATTAATTTAATAAAAATCTTCGCTTTTTAATAAACGTCACGTAAAGACATTGATGTTTGAACATCAAAAAACACATACAAACAACGTTTCAAACTCTGGTTTTGCTCGTTCAAGAATGGCTCTAATTTAATTTAAAATTTTGTCTAGTGAAGAAGAAAAGAAAAAGGCTTTTGAATGCATATGAAGGTGTACCATATTCTAGCCATGATGATACTCTTGCTTCTATTTCATATTTGCTGGCAAATTCAAGTTCCAATGAAGTAATTGACTGTATTAGCAAAAATATGCACTAATAACAACCCACAATATTATCTGTTAAAACCCTCTAAAGCATTACTTAACAAGCAGGTTCTCATAGAATGTAAGGAATTCCTAGTTATTGTTTCCCCCCTGTTTTTCAATTATTGCAGTCATATTGGAACAGGCAATCTATGCGAGACAGTTGATTTTCCGATTGGGAAACACCTTATCATGTAGAAAGTATTACCTGAATCAAAATTTTACAAAGGCTTTTATAGCTCAACTGGTTAACGCTTCTTTCAATGGAGGGGAAGTAATTTTCGAATCCTAATATGGAAATAACACCTTTGGAACATAAAGGTTTCCTAAGAACAAATCCCTTGAAGGAAAAGGTCTTGATGGAAAGTGAAATCCTGAAGAAAAACGCCTTGACAGAAAAAAATAAATTCTAAAGAAAAAAATCTCTTAAAGTATCATGTTACACCGATGTGCGTACGATTATAACGCAACATATCACGTGTTTTCAGTCATTATGTAACACGCCCGTGCGTGCTGTACTCAGTTACAAGCAGGATTCCCCACGAGGCCCTGACCTGTATCAAGTCATGTGAGATTACGTCACTACTGATAAATGCATTAAGTCACGCAAGATTACATCACCCTCTACTCCAATTACGTAACATGCACCCCCGTCTCTTAGAAAACACTTCCTATTATGTATAATGCAGCTCTTATAAAATATTCCTTATTAAGTATAATGCACCTGCATCTCTTAGAAAACATTCCCTATTACGTAGCATGTACCTACTAGCTGTCCTTAGAATTACAGAATAGGGATGTTGTTGAATGGTGGGATAGGACTCCACTTAAAAGCTGCGGTAGAAGTGCGTTTAAAAGCTGGGATAGGGATGTGTTTAAAAGCAGGGACAGGGATGCATTTAAATAGATAGAGGCATCACTGCTCATGTCACACGAGATTTATCATCTTTTACATAAATAAACATTCACTATTACATAATAACCAAAGAAATCATGAAAAACGTCCTAGAAAAAAAAGTCTTGAAATGTCTTGAAAAACGTCTGAACTTGTCAGTGAAATTAGTTGCTATGGGCCCCCGATAGAATTAGATGCTAGAGTCCCATTGGAATTGCTTGCTACGGCCTCTGTTGGAATTGATTGCTTCCCCCTCCCCGTCACAATTGGATTCTAGGGCCACGTTGGAATTGGTTGCTCTGGGTTTCGGTGAAATAGTATTCAAGGGCCTCCGGTGGAATTGGATTCCAGGAACCCCGTCGGAGTTGTCTGCTAAGGTCTGCCACTGGATTTGACAACTAAAATCTTTCTTTGAATTGACTTCTACCCCCCCTCCCGCTGGAATTGGATACTATGACTCCAGGGTTCTGGTTGAATTGAATTCTAAGGGCCTCTGGTCGATTCACTCGCTAGAGTCCCTATAGGAATTGGATACTAGGGCCTCCCAATGATTTTGGATGATAGAAACCCCTGCAGTTAGGTTAGGAGGGGTTAGGTTAGGAGGGGTTAGGTTAGGAGGGCTTAGGTTAGGAGGGGTTAGGTTAACCCCTTGGGTTAGGTTAGGTGCCCGATAAAATTGAATGCTGGGGCCCTGAAAGATTTGGATGCCAGGGTCCTAAGGTGGTTAGGTTAGAGGGCCCGGTAAAATTAGATGCTAGGACCCTAGTGGAATTTAATGCTAAGACTTCGGTGGTGTTGGCTAATAGGGTCCCAGTTGAATTGCTCGCTATGGTCTGGCATCTTGAAAGTTCTCCACTAATGGGCGCTGAAGGTTTTTTCCTGGCCATTGGTTTTTTTTGCCTCTCTATTATGTAACATCCCAAACCTATATCACAACAACCAAAGAAATCCTTATGGGACTGACCCCTCAATGTTCTTTCAAGTATTAACAATTAGCTTCGTTTAGGCAATATTTCCTGTGACGTAACATGCACCTATATCTTTTGGAAAACATTACCTATTGCGTAACATGCACATGCGTATTGCTCTGAAGGAATCACCGTTAAACTTCTTCTTTATCTTAAATCAGAAAAGGAAGAAAAGAGTAGCGGCTATGGGTTTGACAAAAATAATATGCTGTCACTAGCTTTAACCCGGCCGGGATACCATATATCGATATTTTTACGAACCTATGCATTAAAATTCCCTAATAAAGTAGCTTATCTCTATCTGACATCCTTTCTATTTCCCGTTGCTGTAAGTAAAATTGAATTGATTTATTACTATCTTCATCAGTTGACTTTACCGAAGAAAATGCTACTATAACTGATACCCTGTACTTTTTAGACAAAATGAGGGACTATTATCCTATTGTTAATACCTTCCCAACCTAAACAAGGCTTAGTAGCTTTCTTACTCATCATTAGCACTAGTCCCTTACTGAGTCAATAAATTCTAAGTCAACTAACTTCAAGTTTCCCACCTCTGCGAAATGAGTTTGTAAAACTCCTAATAAGTTTAGTCCAAAACTTTTGGATTCGTCAGTCAAAGTGCCAGTACTATAGCTGTTTTTAACTTTGTAATTTTACAAGTTGGAATTTTCATGTTATTTATATCATTAAAATTATTATGGCCGACTCATTATATATTCATGCCTACAAATATTATATTACTATGGAAATGCAGCCCATAATAGGTAACTTCGCTAGGAATAGGTGTTTCAGTGTAAAAAAGGAAAGTCCACCATAAAAAACCAAGTCCTGAAGAATTATCCATTAATCAGAATTCAGGGCTGTATCGTTTACTAGACTATCGTTTCCTCGTGGGTCACCGCTGCACTAGGTCTCCCTGAAGTGCTGTTTGCAGCGATAGTTCTGGCTAGGCAAACTTGTGAAATGTCCAAACTGACGCCTCGATAAGGCCAAATTAGCATAATTTCCCTTTTGGTTCTACAGACAGGGGAAGGACCTTATGACGGAGTGGAGATCCCAAACCATTTCAGACCTTTCATCCCACAACTCGCTTGAATAAAACACAGATAAAAACGCACAGTTATTTTTAGCTAGTTTGTTTTGTACGTCGTGTTCTAAAAAAGGGAGCAACTGAGACATGGACTCATTGCGTAGGATGCAATGTGATAACACATAATTTTAATGTTAATGCTAATGTTCAAAAAGGGGTCTTGGCGATCTGTTGAAGTCTGGGCTACGAAGTGTAAATGCAGCTATGGCCTTTAAAAAGGTTTAAGAGCGTTAATCCTGCTCCTGTTTGTAGTAATTTCCGTTTGTTTGAAGTTTGAATTGTTATATTACATTATATCTGTCGTCTTTGGTTTTAATATAGCTAATTACTCTTCCACAAAAAGTTTTTTTGATTTTTTTTTAAAATTAATTTACGTAGTTTTTGGTAATTAAATGGATATGGAAAACTAAAGTCCATTATTACTTTTTGATTGACGCGACCTTCACAAGGACGCGATTATCTGTAAATGTACTTTATTTTTTTCGAAACATGTCAACGATTATTTTTGTAAACTGATAAAGTAAGATGACCATTTAAATCGTCATTTTTAGTTTATAATGAATGTAAGACTTTAGGAGAGCTTTCTATAGCACCAACCCATTAAAGCAAATAACGAAACTTTTTGAGATGACGGAAAATGAATGACCATCCATGGACCAGGACTGTTGTTGGCCTGTGGCACTCTGTGGCCCTTGACACTTACTGACACATTGCACTTCGTACCCCAAGGATTAATATAGCCCAGGACACTCCTGACCCCCTGTGATGTTCCGCAGTAGTTCATGACCCGTGTTACTCTGTGGCCCTTGGCACTTCCCCACCCATGACACTTTCTATCCCCTAGATCACCATGATCTAAGCACTCCCCAGCCTGTGGCACTCCACTCCTAATTGTCTCTCATGGAACCCCTTCCTCCAGCAAAAAAAAAACTTATCAATATTCAATATCCTACTTCAAAACATAAAGGAACTCGCCCTGGCCCTCCATTTCCCCAGTCTATCCTGAGCTTCCCCGACCGTCTGTATCCCACCCTCTCCCTTTGATCTCCTGAATATTCCTTGCCCCGTCACTTCCTGACCCTCCTTGACTCCATACATCCCCTTGAGCCCAAGCCCCCCTTTTTGATACTTTTCTTTTTTTGATTTCTTCAACTTTTTTCACATACTTAAAAGACACGTACACGTATAAGTATATGCTTGTAAAAAAAGTTTTGTTAAGACTTGTTTTTGGACTATGAAACAAAATTGTATACGTATACTGTTCAATATTCTTTTTAGAAAAACAGCTTTTATAGTGACTTTTTGGGATAGATTTTTTCATAACCGATTTGTTTTTCTTAAGACTCTTTAACTTATAAATTTATGAAAATATGAAAGAAAGGAGTGGTTAAACACTGTTTTTTCTTTTTTTGTGTTGCTAAAGATGAAAAAAATATTTTTTGGTCTTAGTTAGCTTATAATCAGCAGTGTGAGAGTCAATTTAAAATGAATGAAGTGGATAGACATAAAGTCATACGGGCTTTTGCTACTTTGGAAAAATGGTTGACCCCCCTCCCCCCTTGACCCTCCTGACCCTCCTCAAAGCTTGCATGAGATTGAAAAGCCTGATTCGCAAAGCCAAATGGATCCAAGTAGAAAAAAAAGAATTTAGGACATTCTCCGATGAATGTCATTATTAACCAGATATCTGACCCTCACAATGAAATTTTGAGGTCGAAACTGTGACCTGTGTAAAAAATTGGAAATAGACAGGGAAATTGCCAGTAAAATAAAAAGAGGAGTGACAGATAGTATTACTAAGCAATTTAAAGACAAAGCGATAAAAAGCAAAGCACCTGTGAAAGTTTATAGTGCCATTGCTGGTGTACGAACAAATACACTCACTAAACTCATTAATAGCAAGGACAAAAAGCATAATTGGCATGTAGGTCAGACTACTACAAAAATTTTGTGCGACTCAAAATGAACTACTGAATATTCTACTGGTTATGAGCTATGAGAATAGAATAAAGGCTCTGTCAAGAAAAAACTTGACGAATTATTCTATGAAACGAATTCTAAATATCCAAAATTGTTCAATGATATTAATAAATACATGACATTGGTATTTTTGATATACGACGTTGTTTTAATAAAAATGTTTCTTAGCATTATGCTATTACAATTCCTTTGTTTTCAGGGCGATCTTATTTTTATTTTTTTGACAACAGAACAATTTTTTTATTGTGAACAGCATTCACAAATGGTTTTTTGCTTCAAATTTTCCCTTTTTTTTGCTGAAAATATTCTCGTTTTTTCTTTCTTGAGGTTTTTTCCTAACAAAATTCATGTAAGGTTTTTTTGGCAGTGATATTTCATCCAACAGGAAATATAAAAAAACACACCTAGTTACAGCATCTTTTTTAAAACTCAGTGAAACATAAAAGAGATTTCACAAGGGTAAGAGACAGATGAATAGATTTTTTAAAGTCAGAAATGAGCAAACTGGATTTTTTCAAAATTTAGACACATATAAATGGGACCCTTTTCAAGACTCAGTGAGACGTAGATTAGGTATTTCAAGAGTCAGGTATAAGTTAATGGAGCTTTTAAGAAGTCAGAGCAATACTAGACCAGGACAGTTCAGGTTTTTCCTTACCGAGGTCTGCGACAGGTGAACAGGATTGTTTTCCTAAGTCAAAAATGTGCGATCAGAATCTCTTTCAACAGTCAGACATTAAAATAAATTTTTTTCAAAAGTCAAAGACAAGTAAATGGGATTTTCCAAGAGTCAGAAACGCATGGATGGGGATGTTTCAAGAGTCAGAGACAGATGACAGAAATTTTTTCAAAAGTCAGATACATTTTACCAGGATTTTAAAGGTTTTTCTTAAGGTTAGAGAGAGCTGAACGGGATTTTCCAAAGTCAGAAACGTCCAAACCTGATTTTTTTCTAAAAGTTAAAAAAATAAGCAGTATACACTTCGTAAGGGGCTCATTGAATTGCTAATCAGAAAATTTAGTGCCCTTTTTGAGATTCAGAGTGATTGGAGGGTGGATGCCCGCCCCTCACAAATCTTGTATTTTCCCAAAATGCATCTGATAGAAATTTTGAGGTGCCCATTTAATGTCTTAAAAACTTCAAAAAGAGATAATTTGATTGGATATTTAAAGGGATAGAGCCCTTTTTAATGGTCAAAAGTGATTGGAGGGCCACTAGCCCCGCTCTCACAACCACCATTTCCCCCAATATATTTAATCAAAATTTGTAGATGGCTATTTTGTTCAACGTAGTTGACAGGTCTGGAAATTGTGTCTTTGAGAAAAGCTATCACGCAAGGTAAGGGTAATAAGCTGAAGCTTATAAGGAACATTTTTGTGGAGTTTGAACTAAATCAAAACGAAATATGAGCATGAGGATTTTCAAAAAGATGACAAATGAATATATCAAGACCAGCTTATATTATTAAGATAGACCTTTAAGGGTAAGTTGTGGTTGATTTTGAAATAGCCAGAAGGCATTTTGTGTACAATATTAGCACTAAAACTGCAGTTGCTGTAACTAATAACATTAAGATAAATTAAGGTGAAACTATTAGAGAACGTTAAGGGTGAACTTTCAATAAAACGAAATAAAATTAAATGCATGCAGGTTTTCAAAAGGACATGTAAGTAATATCATAGGCAGGAGTGCACTATAGATATGATATAATATAAACAATATGATATAAACTTTTAAAGGAGCTACTTCGATTAGAAATTTCTATCGTCCTTCTTAAGAGTCAAAAATTATTGGAGGGCAAGCAGCCCGCCTCCCATATCCATTTATTTTCAAAACAAATCAAATCATAACTTTAAGCTGGCCATTTTGTGCAGTATAGTAGTACAGTCGAGTAACTTTGTCTCTAGGACTACTGGGTATGCCAACCCCCTAAAGTTATGCAATTTGCCCATTATTCTTTTAAAACTAAATGGCTGTTTTAAAACTAAATAAAAGGCACTGTGTATAATTTCAAATAAGATATCACAGCAATGTCTCGAGAACGACTGGAGATATTAAGGTGAAAATTTTCAGGGCTACTACTATTGCTACTTCTCCCCTTGAAATTACTAAATGAAAAGAGTGTAAGTGTATCCAGGTCATCAAACATAATAGAAGAGATGTTTTGGGAGCGGTATTAAGTTTTTATTTTTGAGTTGAATTTGAGGAAGTATAAAAGTAAATTAAACACTACTTTTTGTGTCAGGATTAAAAATTGTCGAAAAAGTTTCTCCAGCGAACAAATAGCATGTCAAGATATGGATTCTTATACAAAAGGCCGAAAAGATATAAAATATTATATTTTTTTCCACGAAGAAGACAATGTCAATAAAAAATAGCAGAAATAAATTTAAAAATCCTAGAAAATAAGTTTATCAAAGTAAAGATAAGAGATTCATTAAACAAAAAAAGAAGAGCAATTAAGTCAAATAATTTTCCAAGCGTAAAACTGCCACAAATCATTATTAATAGAAAAATGTAATTCAAAACGAACAGAAATTAGAATAAATAGCCTAGTCAAACTCAAACCACCAAAAATTAACCTAAGTAGGGCTATTAACCCCCATACCTTCTCAAGACTAGAACAGAATTTGCACTTTCCAGAAAACAAAATATGATTAAAATATTTTCACGTTTCTTACTTTAATAAATAAAAATTAGCAAAACCTTAAGAAACAAATGTCAATATATGTCAATTAAACTGAAAATCCACAGTCATTTGTTTTTTTTTTCAGTAAAGCGTAAATTGTGTTCTGGTCCTGAAGAAGTGTGGGGGTTATCAGCCCTTCTCATGTTAATTCGTAGTATAATGTTTTGGGTTTGACTCGGCTATTTATTATAATTTCTGTTCGTTTTGAGTTACATTTATATATTGACAGTGATTCGCGGTAGTTTTACGCTTGGAAGTTGATTTAACTTAATTTGTGGTCATTCTTGGCTTCAAAGAATACCTTAGTTTTCTTTGAAAAACTTGTCTTGTGGAAAAAGTTTTTTAAATTAATACCATATAGGGGTGGGACCTTTGCTAACCTTTTCTATCATCTAAATCCAAAGCTTACTCAATAATCTGTAAAACCTAACCTACTATTACCGCTACTACTATGATACTAATACTAGTAAGGCTATACGTACAAGGGTGAAAATTTGACAGAATATTGCACTGTTACTACTACTACCCATAGAACAATATAACTTTATATTCGACATAATATTTAGCGGTAACTTGATGTAAATAAAAGCAGACTAAGTGCATGCAGATTGTCAAAAGGGCATATCTAAAGAATAAATCTAGGTATTACATTGGAGCTCTAAGAGAATACTTAAAGGGGAAGATCAATTGACCAAAAGACAATATGTGCATGCCTCTACTAACACTACTATTACTGCTTCTGCTGCTACTAGTGCTGCTACTATTAAAATACTCCAACTACTGCTCCAATTGCAACTACTTGTACTAAGAGTATTAAGATGCACAGTTTTGGAAAGGGTTACCATAACAAGGTTAAACTTCCGGGGTACCATGAGGGGGATGTTTTACTGACCAAATGGAAACATGTGCATACTACTACTGTTGTTAATACTGCTGCTATTTCAGTTACTACTACTACGAATACAACACTAATGCTGCAACTACTTCTCCTACTGCCATCACTATTACTATGATGCTAGTACTATTAAGGCTAAGTCTATGATGTTGAAAATTTGATAGAATATTAAGGGGAATTTAAAACTAGATCAAAAAACACTTTGTTCATTAACATTGTCAAAAGAGTGTATCCTAAGAATGGATTTGGGTATTAGGCTGGAAATTTCAGAGAATTCTCCAAGGGGAGGATCAATTGACCAAAAGGTAATATGTGCATACTACTACTTATACTAATACCACTAATACATTTACTACTACTTTTGTTGTAACAACTTATATGGTTAAGAGCTTTAAGATGAAATTTTCACGAACTATATGAATATACAGGTTATCAAAAGGATATATCAGCCCTGTCATAGGGTAGAACTAAGGTAAATAGTCATAGAACTAACATAGTCATAGAACATATAGTTTTCCAAGTGTTTGGTTAAATGGCACTGGTAAACGGTGAGAGTAAGCATTACTCTCTTAGTTGACCAATACTTGTTTTTTAGCTTTTAGAAACTCATATCCGCCAAGAGTCTCAAGGAGGTTGACCAAGAATTTAAAATGGACATATGACCGTTAGATTGCCTGTACTGAGAGGTAAACAAGGCACGCCTACCTATGGTCTTAGGCAGGTTGACCAAGAATTTAGAATTGAAACAGGACTGTTACTTTGCATGGAATGAAGTTGAGTGAGAGTTATGTGAAGTTTGAACCAACAGGGCTTTTTTGGGGGGATTTTAAACTAACCAAAAGAAAATATTTACATCTTAATGTTACTGCTTCTACTCATACTGCTACTACTGCTACTGCTACTATTTTTACTACTTCTACTACTACTACTGTCAATAAAGCTAAGGCTACTACTATCAATTGCACTGCTACTACTGTCACTAAAGCTAAGGGTATTAGGGTGAAAAATTTGGGAAACATTGAAACTACATTGAACTAAATCAAAACATACCATGCCCACACTGTTGGTAAGAGAACTTATCAGCAATATATCACAAAATGTTGATAATATTAAGTTGAAACTTACAGCGTGTGTTGAACGGTATGTTGTGTAAAACCATAGTTGCTATGCTCACTGCTACTAATGCTATTAGTTATCTACTAATTACTAATCTAGAAGGTGACAAATGAATGTCTTAAGAACGGCTTATATTATTAAGTTAGACCTTTAAGGGTAAGTTGTAGTTGACTTTGAACTATCCAGAAGGTCTGTAGCTAATTTCAAAAGGGCATATAAGTAATATCATAGGCAGGGGTGCACTATAGTAGCTAGTAATATAATTTAAACTTTTAAAGGGTATTTTGTGTGCAATACTAGTACTTCGATTAGAAATTTAAATTTCTAGTATCCTTTTTAATAGTCAAAAGTGATTTGAGGGCAAGCAGCCCACCTCCTATGCCCATTCATTTTCAAAACAAATCAAATCATAGTTTTATGACATCCATTTTGTTCAGCATAGTAGAACGGTCAAGTATCTTTGTCTCTAGGGATAATGCGTATGTCAACCCCGAAAGTTTGCAATTTGCCCATTATTCTTTTAAAACTAAATGGTTTTTTTAAAGCAAAATAGATGGCACTTTGTATAAATTGCCAGTAGACATCTCACCAATATTTTGAGAAGGAATGGTGGTATTAAGGTGAAACGTTCAGGGCTACTACTATTACTACTTCCCCCCTTACAATTACTAAATCAAAAGATTGTAAGTGTACCCAGGTCGTCAGAGAGCACAGATAGAATTTTCTTGGGAACGGTATTAAGTTTTATTTTTCAGTTCAACTTGAGGAAGTAGGCTATAGAACTAAATTAAAGACTACTATTTGTGTCAGGATTAAAAACTGTTGAAAAAGTTTCTCCAACGTACAAATAGCATGCCAAGACATGTATTTTTATATAGAAAAACCGAAAAGATACAAAATTTTTAATTTTTTTTCATGAAAAAGAGGTCAATAAAACACGAACAGAAATTAATGTAAAAAAAAATCCCACAAAATAAGTTTTTGAAAGAAAAGGTAAGATTCATTAAACCAAAAATGAAGAGAAATAAAGTCAAATAATCTTCCAAGTGTAAACCTTCCACAAATCAACATCAATAAGTAAATGAAACCCAAAACAAATAAAAATTACAATAATGAACCACGTCAAACTCAAAACGAGCAGAAACTAATATGAGTACGGCTGACAACCCTCCATGACATCTCAAGAGTTCAGTTTCAGTTCAGAGTTTTATTAACGAATAAATACAAAATGGAAATACAATACTCTTATTCCCCCTCGAAAGGCTCCATGGCCAGGGATACAAGAGGGATACAAAAAAAAATACAATATAAGCAACAGGCAAAAAAAGAAAACATTACCCAAATAGCATATAAGCTGAAACAGAGAACATACCTGAGGCCTGGGAGTCGAAGTACAGAGAGGACAACCATACACCATGAACAAAAACTCAGGGGACATTAACTCCTCAGAGGAAAAAAAAAGAACAAACAAAAACAAAATATTATTCTGTTTGATTCCTTACTAAATTATTCTTAAGAATCCTTTTGAAAATTCCAAACGACTGGCATCTCTGTACTGAAGAAGGTAGTGAATTCCAAACCTGTTGATAAGCAATGAGGGGATTGAAATCCGATCGAATAGTAGGGGTATGTGGAATACAGATATTATATGAAAAACGGAGGCTATATGGAGCTGAATCAGAAATAAACAAAGGAGTTTTTGAATAGATTTTGGTAGATTGCCATGTAGCTGATAAAAACAAAAGAAGCACAAGAAACAATGTAAATAGACTGTAGACTTAAGAGTGGTGTTGGTGGGAAAAGGTTGGTGTCCATAACCAGACGCCGTGCTTCATTATACATGTCAGAAAGTGACCGCAGTGTAGGCAGAAAAGTAGACATCTATATAATGGGGCAATAAGAAACATATGACTGGACAAGGCAAAAAAAAAAGAAGCTCAGAATAGATCCAGGAAATGTGTGTCTAAGTTTTCGAATGATACCCAAACTCTGTGAGACCTTAACCCTAATCATGGGTATATGGTTCCTAAATGAAATATTTTCATCTTGCAAGATACCAAGAAGCCGGACCACCCGACTCTCTGGTCTACACAAGGAGCCTTGTGACACCTGAAGGTGTGTAAGCTGAGGGAAAGCTATACCAATTCAAGAAAAACAATAAGAAAATGTGACTTGCCAACATTCAAGGCCAAGTAATTCGCATTAAACCATGAAATAATTCTGTTGAATATTGCCACAAGGTTGGAGTTGATATCACATTCCGTCTTTACAAGGGTCCCAAGTGTGGTGTCATCAGCAAAAGCCACTAGAAAATCTTTAGAAGTAGTATTGGAACACGATCCAGCATCAGGATGACACAGCTTGCAACATGCCAGAGGCCTTGTGTTTGCTACCGCCGAAATCAGATCATTAACATAAATCACAAAAAGAATGGGGCCAGGAACAGTTCCCTAAGAGACGTCATAGTATAATTCAGAAGGGCTCCAGAAAAGCAGATCAATTGAAATAAGCCTACCAGACAGATATGAATCAAACCAAAAAACGCGTTTGATCTTATACCAATATGGGATAGTTTCCAAAGAAGAATCCTATGAGCCAAGGAAAAGCTTTACAAACATCCAATAACAAAGCTGCCGGTTAAATTAAAGAAAGCTGCGCAAGCATGCTCTGTAGAGTGATTCACTTGGAATCCAAACTGGAAATTATACAAAAGTTCTTTTGCATCCAGAAAACAAAAAAGCCTGGATAGCATTGCCTTCTCAAAAATTTAGCTGAAAACAGATTGGAGATAAATTGGCCTATAATTAGCAGGATCACTCCGAGATCCACTTTTATACAGCACGATAGTATTAGCTCTCTTGATAGATTCAGGGAAAAATTCCTTTCTCGAAAGACAGATCGACGAACTTGGTCAATGATGACAGAATAGCTGGCAGAATAGCAGGAATAACCCTTGTAGGAATTTTGTCTGGTCCTGAAGAGGATGATCCTTTAAGAGTATTCACGATACGAGCTACCTCAAATTCAGAAACAGAGTTCAAGACCATTGACTTTAAACATGATGGTCTGAGGTAGACTCTGAAATTGCAACAAAAAGTTGCAGAGCTTGCAGAGGAACCCGTTGTCTTCCCTATATTAGCAAAATAAGAGGTAAGCTCTCATTTTAAATAAGAGGCACCCAATATCAGCATTGTTGAAACAGAGGTCAGAGGGGAAGTAGGTCTAAGAACCGAATTCATTAAAAACCATGTCCACCTAACATCCTTTCCACATTAAAAAAAAATTCTTATGATAATACTGAGACTTAGCCTTCCAGCACAGAGAATTAAATATACTCCTGCAGACCTTGAATTGTTCGTGATGAGCTACAGATGATGAAGCCTTGTAAAGGTACCACAAATAGTTCGTTCTTTTCTAGCTTTTATGGGGACCTGAAGTGATCCATGGATTCAGTGGTGCTATCCTTTTTGAAGTATGGGGAGCTGGACTCTGATTGTGAACTTCCAGGATTCATTCCTTCTCTAAATCATAAAAGAAATCAAAAGAATGGTTAAAATTTGATTCAGAAGCCAACCTATCCCATGGCCGATCAGTCAGACGAGAATTAAGTAGACTTAGCTCCGTATCACCATAGTGGAAAATGGGAGATTAGATGATGATGCTATACGCTGCCCTTGATCAGCACTTTTTATCAGGAAATAGCGGGAAAATGATCAGAAATATCACTACCAGCACCGAATTATCTAAGACATCTAGTGATGAAAAAATATTACCAATAAGAGACGTATTCGTGTCAGTAGCTCGGGTTGGTATACAAAGTGAAGGTAAGTTCCTGAAGAGAGCATCACCAACAAAAAATTTATTGCTGAAGAAGGATTTTGATCCAGGAGGTTGAGGTTGAAATTGCCCCTAAGGATTAGATCATAGGGAAACTTTTGGACTGAGTCCAAAACTTCTTCCAAAATTTTCATAAGCGAAGGAATAGATCCATTGGGGACCTTTAAACCAAACCTATAGCTGTGACTTGATTTCCATCAAAAGGGATTCAAAGAATTCTTCGTCTTTTCTGGTAAAATCACTTCGGACATTATATGCAAGATAATCCGCAATATAAAGGGCAAGGCCTCCTTTCGCAATCTGTTTTCTGTTCAGCCTCTCCATCCTATATCCTGGAATATCTAGAAAAGGATATCCTTATTTGAGTCCAGGAAACTTTCACATAATCCATTTACATCAGGAGTTCCACCACTAACGATCCGTCTCAGCTCATCAAAAGACGAGCAAAGTTCCTGAATGTTAAGGTGAAGCACAGAGAAAAACATTATCTCGTTTGGAGGAGGCAAAACCATTTAGTTGCGAAACATACCTGCTTTTATTAGCCGAATTAGAATCATGATTCTTCTGATTCCTACTTCCAATTGAATTATTAATTATATTTTCAATATCTAAAATATTATTTTGTAAATAATAATTGTGAGTTACCCTTTCACCGTTACTACGAGCAGGTCATCATATTTTAGTTTGGTGTTTTGTTTTAAGTTTTTTTTTTTATATTTTATCAGTTTCTTCTCCACTGAGGACGGTCAAGCGAAGGTCTTGACCGAAATATTTGCATAATTTTCAATTTTTCACTGGCTGTTGATTGTTCTCGTTCTTCTTTGCTTTTCGATTTTGTGTTTTATAATTTTGTAATTCAACTATATGTTCCCCCAAAGAATTGACACCAACATGGTCACCAAAAGAACATAATTTGCTCTTTACAGAAAAAAAATGACCGTTGGTTTTCAGTTTAATCTATCTAAATATATAAAAGTAAGTTGTTTGTCTGTGTGTCTGTCGACTGACGTCATGTTTGTCGACTGACGTCATTATGAGGATTGAGCATTATTCTGTCATGAAGTTGTTTGTCGACTGACGTCATGTTTGTCGACTGACGAAATTACAGATCCGGACAACGGGGCACAAATGAAGACCGGGACACCGGGACACAGGGGATATAAATGACGACCGGGACACTCAAAGAGAAATTACAGACTGGGACACCAGGACACAAATAACGACCGGGACACAGGGAATATAAATAACGACCGGGACACAGGGACACAACTAAAACGGGGACGCCGGGGGGCACAGGGGGGATATATAAATGACGACCAGGACACAGGGAATTTTCAAGGGCAATCATTAGAATAATGAGGTATAGATCTGAATACAGATTTTTTTCCAATTGACAATTATATGTTGCATGTTCAAGGGTCGGTAAACCTGACAATCTATTTATATGCGCAGACAATGGGACAGCGAAGAATGTTGTATATTCGCAAGATATCTATATATATATATATATATATATATATATATATATATATATATATATATATATATATATATATATATATATATATATATATATATATATATATATATATATATATAAATAAGTTGTATATGTGTTATGTCTGTCTGTTTGTCTGTCCGCATATGATGTCTGAATTATTTCATCATATACCAATTCAAAAACGAATGTATTCAAACCCGAAGTAGCTGAGTTGGTACCGCGTTATATTCCAGGTTCTAGGTCCGAGAGGATGCAGGTTCGAACCATGGCTAGGAAAAAAACTACAAAAACAAGAGCTAAGAGCTCATATGGCACTTGTGACGAGGCGAGAAGAGCTAAGAGCCAAGAGATCATATGGTATGAGCTCTAACAAAATTCTATGAATCAATAGATTGATTTCAAAAAGAAAATAAGAGGCTTAATGCCGGTCAGGATTTAAAATAAGAGCTCTGAGTCACGATGTCCTTCTAAATATCAAAATTCATAAAAATCCGATCATCCACTCGTAAGTTATAAATACCTATTTTTTTCTAATTTTTCCTCTCCCTTTAGCCCCCCAGATGGTCGAATCGGGGAAAACGACTTTATCAAGTCAAATTGTGCAGCTCCCTGACACGCCGACCAATTTTCATCGTCCTAGCACGTCCAGAAGCTCCAAACTCACAAAATCACTGAACCCCTCCCCCAAACTCCCCCAAAGAGAGCGAATCCAGCAGGATTCTGTCAATCACGTATCAAGGACATTTGTTTATTCTATCCACCAAGCTTCATCCCGATTCCTCCACCCCAAGTGTTTTTCCAAGATTTCCCCCTCCAACTCCCCCCCCCCCCCAATGTCAAAAGATCTGGTCAGGATTTGAAATAAGAGCTCTGAGACATGAATTCCTTCTAAAAATCAAATTTTATTAAGATCCGATCATGTATTCGTATGATAAAAATACCCCAATTTTCATGTTTTCCAAGAATTCCGGTTTCCCCCTCCAACTCCCCCCAATGTCACAGGATCTGGTCGGAATTTAAAATTAGAACTTTAAAGCACAAGATCCTTCTAAATATCAGATTTCATTAAGATCTGGTCACCCTTTCGTAAGTTACAAATACCTCAATTTTCAAAATTACCCCCCCCCCCCCAATTCCACCAAAGAGAGTAGACCCGGTCCGGTTATGTCAGTCACGTATCTTAGACAGGTTTCTATTCTTCCCAGCCAGTTTCATCCTGATTTCGCCGCTTTAAGTATTTTCTAAGATTTCCGTTTCCCCAAACTGCCCCTCCCCCCAATTACGCTTGATCCGGTTTAGATTTAAAATAAGAGATCTGAGTTACGAGGTCCTTCTAAATATGAAGTTTCATGAAGATCCGTTAACTCCTTCGTAAGTTAAAAATACGTCATTTTTTCTCATTTTCAGAATTACCCCCCCCCCCAATAGAGCGGATCCATTCCAATTATGTAAATCACGTATGAAAGACATCTCCTTATTTTTCCCACCAAGTTTCATCCCAATCCCTCCAATCTAAGCGTTTTCCATGATTTTAGGTTCCCCCACCCCAAACTTCCCCCAATGTCACCAGATCCAGTCAGGATTTAAAATAAGAGCTTTTAGACACGATATCCTTCTAAATATCAAATTTCATTGAGATCCGACCACCCGTTCGTAAGTTAAAAATACCTAATTTTTTCTAATTTTTCAGAATTAACCCCTCCCCCAACTACCCCAAAGAGAGCGGATCCGTTCCGGTTATAGCAATCATGTATCTAGGACTCGTGATTATTTTTTCCACCAAGTTTCATCCCGATCCCTCCACTCTAAGTGTTTTCCAAGTTTTAGGTTTCCCCTCCCAACTCCCCCCCAATGTCACCAGATCCAGTCGGGTTTAAAATAAGAGCTCTGAGCCACGATATCCTTCTAAATATCAAATTTCATTGAGATCCGATCACCCGTTCGTAAGTTAAAAATTCCTCATTTTTTATAATTTTTCAGAAATAACCCCCCCCCCCAACAACTGCCCCAAAGAGAGTGGATCACTTCCTTTTATGTCAATCATCTATCTAGGACTTGTGTTTATTTTTCCCACCAAAAAACATCCCGATCCCTCCACTCTAAGTGTTTTCCAAGTTTTAGGTTTCCCCCTCCCAACTCCCCCCCCCAATGTCACCAGATCCGGTCGGGACTTGAAATAAGAGCTCTAACACACGATATCCTTCTAAACATCAAATTTCATTGAGATCCGATCACCCGTTCGTAAGTTAAAGATACATAATTTTTTCTAATTTTCAGAATACCCCCCCCCAGCTACCTCAAAGAGAGCGGATCCATTCCAATTATGTTAATCATGTATATGGGACTTTTTTTTATTTTTCCCACCAAGTTTCATCCCGATTCCTCCACTCTAAGTGTTTTCCAAGATTTTAGGTTCCCCCCCTCCAATTCCCCCCAATGTCATCAGATCCGGTCGGAATTTAAAATAGAACTTTTGATACACAATATCATTACAAATATCAAATTTCATTAAGATCCCATCACTCCCTCATAAGTTAAAAATACTTCATTTTTTCAATTTTTTCCGAATTAACTGACCCCCCACTCCCCCCTAGATGGTCAAATCGGGAAAACGACTATTTGCAATTTATTCTGGTCCGGTCCCTGATACGCTTGCCAAATTTCATTGTCCTAGCTTTCCTGGAAATGCCTAAAGTAGCAAAACCGGGACCGACAGACAGACAGACCGACAGACAGACCGACAGAATTTGCGATTGCTATATGTCACTTGGTTAATACCAAGTGCCATAACAACTAAAAACAAAAATCTAAAAACTAAAAAAAAACTAAAAAGACTAAAAAAAGGTAAAAACTACAAAAAAACTAAAAAGGAAAAACATTAAAAACTAATAAAAAAACTAAAAAAGCTAAAAAACTAAAAAAACTAAAAGAGAAAAAAAAATAAAAAAAGGAAAAAAACTGAAAAATAAAGGAGAAAAACAAAACTAAAAAAAATAAAAATAAAAAAAAACAAAAAAGAAAAAAACTAAAAAAACTAAAAAAAAGGTGTAAAAACCAAAAAAAAAACTATAAAGAAAAAAGCGGAGAAAAACACAAAAATTTATTTCATCATATACCAATTCAAAAACAACGGGGACGCCGGGGGGCACAGGGGGATATATAAATGACGACGGGGACACAGGGAATGTTCGGTTAGCAATCACCATCAACAAAGCTCAAAAGCAATCATTAGAATCATGAGGTATAACTAAAAAAATGGTAAAAAACTAAAAACTAAAAAAAAGACCAATTCAAATACGAATGTATATACAGACCGGGACACCGGGACACGAATGACGACCGGGACACGGAATATAAATGACGACCGGGACACTCTAAGAGAAATTACAGACTAGGACAACGGGACAAAAATGACGACCGGGACACAGGGAATATAAATGACGACCGGGACACAGGGACACAACTACAACGGGGAAGCCGGGGGGCACAGGGGGATATATAAATGACGACGGCGACAGAGGGAATGGTCGATTAGCAATCACCATCAACATAGCTCAAGGGCAATCATTAGAATCATGAGGTATAGATCTGAATATGGGTTGTTTTCCCATGGACAATTATTTGTTGCATGTTCAAGAGTCAGTAAACCTGAAAATCTGTCTATATGCACAGACAATGGGACAGCGAAGAATGTTGTATATTCGCAAATTTTACGTAGTTAAAAACATATATATATATAAATATATATATATATATATATATATATATATATATATATATATATATATATATATATATATATATATATATATATATATATATATATATATATATATATATATATATATATATATATATATATATATCTATATTCACAGGTGGGACACAGGGACACAACTACAATGGCGCGTAACTAATATGGCGCGTAACGACTTACGCGCGCGGGGGGGCTTGGGGGGGTTTGCGAAGCACCCCCACCAACTAGGTGTTGGGGTGGCGCGAAGCGCCACCTCAACAGCAAGTCTATATATATAAAAATAAGTTGGCTGTCTGTCTGTCGAGTGACGTCGTGTTTGTCCGCATATGACGTCTGAATTATTTCATCACTAGCTGTTGGGGTGGCACTTCGCGCCACCCCAACACCTAGTTGGTGGGTGGCGCGAGCCCAAGCCACCCCGTGCGCGTACGTCGTTACGCGCCATATTAGATACGCGTCATTGTAGTTGTGTCCCTGTGTCCCACCTGTGAATATAGATAGATATATATACATTTTTAACTACGTAAAACTTACGAATATACAACATTCTTGGCTGTCCCATTGTCTGTGCATACAAATAACTGTCCATGGGAAAAAGAATCCGTATTCAGATCTATACCTCATTATTCTGATTCAGATCTATACCTCATTATTCTAATGATTGCCCTTGAGCTTTGTTGATGGGGATTGCTAATCAACCATTCCCTGTGTCCCCATCGTCATTTATATATCCCCATGTGCCCCCCGGCGTCCCCGTTGCAGTTGTGTCCCTGTGTCCCAGTCGTCATTTATAGTCAACAAACATGACGTCAGTCGACACACAAACATGACGTCAGTCGACACACACGTCCCAGTCGTCATTTGTGTCCCGGTGTCCCAGTCTGTAATTTCTCTTTGAGTGTTCCGGTTGTCATTTATATTCCCTGTGTCCCGGTCTGTATTAGTTTTTTTTTCTTTTTCAGTTTTCTTATTAGTTTTTCTTTTTTTTTCTTTTTAGTTTTTTTGCTGTTTTTACCCTTTTTTAGTTTTTTAGTTTTTTTTCTTTTTTAGTTTTTAGTTTTTTACTTTTTTTTTTGTTTTTTTAGTAGTTTTTACCCAGAACCTGGAACATAACGCTTTACCATCTCAGCTACTTCGGCTTGAATACATTTACCTTATTATTTTTTTTTATTTTTTTTTTAATTCTTTTAGTTTTCTTTTTCTCCTTTATTTGTCATTTTTTTCCTTTTTTTAGTTTTTTTTCTTTTTCAGTTTTTAGTTTTTTTAGTTTTTATAGTTTTTTTTATTAGTTTTTAGTTTTTTCTTTTTAGATTTTTGTAGTTTTTACCTTTTTTTAGTTTCTTTATATTTTTTTTACTTTTTTAGTTTTTAGTTTTTTACCCTTTTTTTAATTTTTTTTAGTTTTTTTTGTATTTTCTTTTTAGTTTTTTTTTGTAGTTTTTATCTTTTTTAGTTTTTCTTCTTCTTTTGTATTAATGCTAAAGCCAAGGTTCGAACCTGGAACCTCTCGGACCTAGAACCTGGAACATAACGCTTTACCAACTGAGCTACTGTATTTGTATTTTCGATCTCTGGGTCTCGTATTACCACGCTAAGGTCAAACCCACTGCGCCAACACAGGTAGTTATATAACTGAGCTACTTCGGCTTGAATACATTCGTTTTTGAATTGGTATATGATGAAATAATTCAGACGTCATATGCGGACAGTGACGTCAGACAGACACACAGACAACTTATTTATATATCTTCTATCTATCTTCTATATATATAAAAATAAGTTGTCTGTCTGTCTGTGGATGGATCAGGTGACGTCACCTGAAAAAACTGGATCAGGTGACGTCAAAACTGAAAAAACTAAAAAAGGCGAAAACTACAAAAAAAACAAAAAACTAATAAAAAAAATAAAAAAGCTAAAAAACTAAAAAAACTAAAAAAAGGCAAAAACTACAAAAAAAAACTAAAAACTAATAAAAAAGCTAAAAAACTAAAAAAACTAAAAAAAGGCAAAAACTACAAAAAAAACTAAAAACTAATAAAAAAAATAAAAAAGCTAAAAAACTAAAAAAACTAAAAAAACTAAAAAAAAGGTAAAAAACGAAAAAAACTAAAAACTAAAAAAAACTAAAAAAAAAGGAAAAAACTGAAAAATAAGCTAAAATAAAGGTAAAAACCAATAAAAAACTAAAAAAAAAACTGAAAAAACTAAAAAAAGGCAAAAACTACAAAAAAAAACTAAAAACTAATAAAAAAAGTAAAAAAGCTAAAAAACTAAAAAAACTAAAAAAACTAAAAAAAGGTAAAAAACTAAAAAAAATAAAAAATAAAAAAAAACTAAAAAAAAGGAAAAAACTGAAAAATAAGCTAAAATAAAGGTAAAAACCAATAAAAAACTAAAAAGAAAAAAAGGAAAAAACTAAAAAAAATTTTCATCTAAAAAACTAAAAAAAACTAAAAAAGGTAAAAACTAAAAGAACTAAAAAAGAAAAAAATAAATGACGAAACTCAAAGAGAAAGCGACCAGGACAAAAGGAATGTTCGATTAGCAATCAACAAAGCACCGGGACACAGGGAGTATAAATGACGACCAGGACATAAGTAAAAAAAAAAAACTATCTATATATATAAAAATAAGTTGTCTGTGGATCTGTGGATCGTGGATCAGGTGACGTCACCTGAAAAAACTGGATTAGGTGACGTCAAAACTGAAAAAACTAAAAAAAGGCAAAAACTACAAAAAAAAAACTAAAAACTAATAAAAAAAATAAAAAAGCTAAAAAACTAAAAAAACTAAAAAAAGGCAAAAACTATAAAAAAAAACTAAAAACTAATAAAAAAGCTAAAAAACTAAAAAAACTAAAAAAAGGCAAAAACTACAAAAAAAAATAAAAACTAATAAAAAAATAAAAAAGCTAAAAAACTAAAAAAACTAAAAAAACTAAAAAAAGGTAAAAAACTAAAAAAACTAAAAACTAAAAAAAACTAAAAAAAAGGAAAAAACTGAAAAATAAGCTAAAATAAAGGTAAAAACCAATAAAAAACTAAAAAAAAACTGAAAAAACTAAAAAAAGGCAAAAACTACAAAAAAACTAAAAACTAATAAAAAAAGTAAAAAAGCTAAAAAACTAAAAAAACTAAAAAAACTAAAAAAACTAAAAAAAGGTAAAAAACTAAAAAAAATAAAAAATAAAAAAAAACTAAAAAAAAAGGAAAAAACTGAAAAATAAGCTAACATAAAGGTAAAAACCAATAAAAATAAACTTTTTTAGTTTTTAGTTTTTTACCCTTTTTTTAATTTTTTTTAGTTTTTTTTAGTATTTTCTTTTTAGTTTTTTTTTGTAGTTTTTATCTTTTTTAGTTTTTCTTCTTCTTTTGTATTAATACTAAAGCCAAGGTTCGAACCTGGAACCTCTCGGACCTAGAACCTGGAACATAACGCTTTACCAACTGAGCTACTATATTTGTATTTTCGATCTCTGGGTCTCGTATTACCACGCTAAGGTCAAACCCACTGCGCCAACACAGGTAGTTATTATATACTTTAGTTATATAGTTTTTTTTATATATACTAGCTGTTGCGGTAGCGCTTCTGGATCAGGTGACGTCAAAACTGAAAAAACTAAAAAAAGTCAAAAACTACAAAAAAAACTAAAAACTAATAAAAAAAATAAAAAAGCTAAAAAACTAAAAAAACTAAAAAAAGGCAAAAACTACAAAAAAAACTAAAAACTAATAAAAAAGCTAAAAAACTAAAAAAACTAAAAAAAGGCAAAAACTACAAAAAAAACCAAAAACTAATAAAAAAATAAAAAAGCTAAAAAACTAAAAAAACTAAAAAAACTAAAAAAAGGTAAAAAACTAAAAAAACTAAAAACTAAAAAAAACTAAAAAAAAGGAAAAAACTGAAAAATAAGCTAAAATAAAGGTAAAAACCAATAAAAAACTAAAAAAAAAAACTGAAAAAACTAAAAAAAGGCAAAAACTACAAAAAAACTAAAAACTAATAAAAAAAGTAAAAAAGCTAAAAAACTAAAAAAACTAAAAAAACTAAAAAAACTAAAAAAAGGTAAAAAACTAAAAAAATAAAAAATAAAAAAAAACTAAAAAAAAAGGAAAAAACTGAAAAATAAGCTAACATAAAGGTAAAAACCAATAAAAAACTAAAAAGAAAAAAAGGAAAAAACTAAAAAAAATTTTCATCTAAAAAACTAAAAAAAACTAAAAAAGGTAAAAACTAAAAGAACTAAAAAAGAAAAAAATAAATGACGACACTCAAAGAGAAAGCGACCAGGACAAAAGGAATGTTCGATTAGCAATCAACAAAGCACCGGGACACAGGGAGTATAAATGACGACCAGGACATAAGTAAAAAAAAAAATTAACAAAACTAAAAAGAAGTTAAAAACTACAAGAAAACTAAAAAGAAAAAAAAACTAAAAACTAATAAAAAAACTAAAAAATCTAAAAATCTAAATAAACTAAAAAAGAAAAAAAAGGAAAAAAATAAAGAAGAAAAACAAAACTAAAAAACGAATGTATATACAGACCGCTACACCGGGATACAAATGACGACCGGGACACAGGGAATATAAATGACGACCGGGACACAGGGACACAACTACAACGGGGACACCGGGGGAAACAGGGGGATATAAATGACGACCGGGACAAAAAAACTAAAAAGAAAAAAAAAACTAAAAACTAATAAAAAAACTAAAAAATCTAAAAATCTAAATAAGCTAAAAAAGAAAAAAAGGAAAAAAATAAAGGAGAAAAACAAAACTAAAAAACGAATGTATATACAGACCGGGACACCGGGATACAAATGACGACCGGGACACAGGGAATATAAATGACGACCGGGACACAGGGACACAACTACAACGGGGACACCGGGGGATGTAAATGACGACCGGGACACCGGGACAGGGAATGGTCGATTAGCAATCACCCATCAACAAAGCTCAAGGGCAATCATTAGAATCATGAGGTATAGATCTGAATACAGATTGTTTTCCCATGGACCATTATATGTTGCATGTTCAAGAGTCGGTAAACCTGACAATCTATTTATATGCAAAGACAATGGGACAGCAAAGAATGTTGTATATTCGCAAGTTTTACGTAGTTAAAACCATAATATATATATATATATATATATATATATATATATATATATATATATATATATATATATATATATATATATATATATATATATATATATATATATATATATATATATATATATATATATATATATATATATATATATATATATATATATATATATATATATATATATATATATCTATCTATATTCACAGGTGGGACATAGGGACACAACTACAATGGCGCGTAACTATTATGGCGCGTAACGACTTACGCGCGCGGGGGGGCTTGGGGGGGCACGAAGCGCCCCCACCAACTAGGTGTTGGGGTGGCGCGAAGCGCCACCCCAACAGCTAGTATATATATATAGAAGACTAGCTGTTGGGGTGGCGCTTTTTTATTTTTTTATTTTTATTTTAATTCTTTTAGTTTTCTTTTTCTCCTTTATTTGTCAGTTTTTTGCCTTTTTTTAGTTTTTTTTTTCTTTTTCAGTTTTTAGTTTTTTTAGTTTTTATAGTTTTTTTTATTAGTTTTTAGTTTTTTCTTTTTAGTTTTTTTGTAGTTTTTACCTTTTTTTTAGTTTCTTTATATTTTTTTCACTTTTTTAGTTTTTAGTTTTTTACCCTTTTTTTAATTTTTTTTAGTTTTTTTTAGTATTTTCTTTTTAGTTTTTTTTTTGTAGTTTTTATCTTTTTTAGTTTTTCTTCTTCTTTTGTATTAATACTAAAGCCAAGGTTCGAACCTGGAACCTCTCGGACCTAGAACCTGGAACATAACGCTTTACCAACTGAGCTACTATATTTGTATTTTCGATCTCTGGGTCTCGTATTACCACGCTAAGGTCAAACCCACTGCACCAACACAGGTAGTTATATACTTTAGTTATATAGTTTTTTTTATATATACTAGCTGTTGCGGTAGCGCTTCGCGCCACCCCAACACCTAGCTGGAGGGGGCGCTTTGCGCCCCCCCCCCCCCCAAAGCCTCCCGCACGCATAAGTCGTTACGCGCCATATTAGTCACGGGCCATTGTAATTGTGTCACTGTGTCCCACCTGTGAATGTAGATAGATATTTATATGTTTTTAACTACGTAAAACTTGCGAATATACAACATTCTTCGCTGTCCCATTGTCTGTACATATAAATAGATTGTCAGGTTTACCGACTCTTGAACATGCAACATATAATTGTCCATGGGAAAAACAATCAGTATTCAGATCTATACCTCATTATTCTAATGATTGCCCTTGAGCTTTGTTGATGGTGATATCTAATCAAACATTCCCTGTGTCCCCATCGTCATTTATATATCCCCCTGTACCCCCCGGCTTCCCCGTTGTAGTTGTGTCCCTGTGTCCCAGTCGTCATTTATAGTCGACAAACATGACGTCAGTCGACACACAAACATGACGTCAGTCGACAAACACGTCCCAGTCGTCATTTGTGTCCTGGTGTCCAAGTCTTTAATTTCTCTTTGAGTGTCCCGGTCGTCATTTATATTCCCTGTGTCCCGGTCTGTATATACATTCGTTTTGAATTGGTATATGATGAAATAAATTTTTAGTTTTTTTCCTTTTTTTCTTTTTTTTTTTTTTTTTTGGTTTTTGCCTTTTTTTAGCTTTTAGTTTTTTTCTTTTTTCTTTTTAGTTTTTTTTTTGTAGTTTTTACCTTTTTTATTTTTTTTTATTTTTCTTTTTTATCCTTTATTTTTCAGTTTTTTCCTCGGCTTGAATACATTTACCTTTTTTTTTCTTTTTCTCCTTTATTTGTCAGTTTTTTTCTTTTTTTAGTTTTTTTTTCTTTTTCAGTTTTTAGTTTTTTTAGTTTTTTTATTAGTTTTTAGTTTTTTTTTCTTTTTAGTTTTTTTGTAGTTTTTTACCTTTTTTATTTTTTTTAGTTTTTTTCCTTTTTTAGTTTTTAGTTTTTTTACCCTTTTTTTTAGTTTTTTTAGTATTTTCTTTTTAGTTTTTTTTGTAGTTTTTATCTTTTTTAGTTTTTTTTCTTCTTTTGTATTAATGCTAAAGCCAAGGTTCGAACCTGGAGCCTCTTGGACCTAGAACCTGGAACATAACGCTTTACCAAGGCTTGAATACATTCGTTTTTGAATTGGTATGTGATGAAATAACTCAGACGTCATATGCAGACAGTGACGTCACTCGACAGACACACAGACACACAGACAACTTATTTTTATATATATAGATAGATATACCAATTCAAAAACGAATGTATTCAAGCCGATATAGCTGAGTTGGTAAGGCGTTATGTTCCAGGTTCTAGGTTCAAGAGGTTCCAGGTTCGAACCTTGGCAAAACTCAAAAAAAAACTAAAAACTAATAAGAAAACTAAAAAAGCTAAAAAACTAAAAAAAAAGTAAAAAAAGGTAAAAAACGAAAAAAACTAAAAAAACTAAAAAAAAAAAAAAAAAAAAAAAATAAAAATAGGAAAAAACCTGAAAAATAAATGAGAAAAAGAAAACTAAAAAAATATAAATACAATTAAAAAAAAAACTAAAAAAAGGTAAAAACTCAAAAAAAAAAAAAAGAATAAAAAAACTAAAAAAGCTAAAAAAAAGGGTAAAAACTAAGAAAAACTAAAAAGAAAAAAGGAATAAAACTAAAAATTATATATATATGACGACGGGGATACAGGGAATGTTCGATGCATGTTCAAGAGTCGGTAAACCTGACAATCTATTTATATGCACAGACAATGGGACAGCGAAGAATGTTGTATATTCGCAAGTTTTACGTAGTTAAAACTTAAAACGTAGTTAAAACGTAGTTAAAACGAAGCGCCCCCATCAACTAGGTGTTGGGGTGGTGCGAAGCGCCACCCCAACAGCTAGTAAGTATATAAGGCTTTGTATATGACGTCATTATAAGATGACACTACTGACCGGGACACTCAAAGAGAAATTACAGACCGGGACACCGGGACACAAATGACGACCGGGACACCGGGACACAGGGAATACAAATGGACACAGGGCATATAAATGACGACCGGGACACTCAACGAATAAATTACAGACCGGAACACCGGGACACAAATAACAAGCGAGACACCGGGACACAGGGAATATAAATGACGTCGGGACACTCAAAGAGAAATTACAGACTGGGACACCGGGACACAAATGACGACCGGGACACAGGAAATATAAATGACGACCGGGACACAGGGACACAACTACAACGGGGACGCCGGGGGGCACAGGGGGAATATATAAATGACGACGGGGACACAGGGAATGTTCGATTAGCAATCACCATCAACAAAGCTCAAGGGCAATCATTAGAATAATGAGGTATAGATCTGAATACGGATTGTTTTTCCCATGGACAATTATATGTTGCATGTTCAAGAGTCGGTAAACCTGGGAATCTATTTATATGCACAGATCATGGGACAGCGAAAAATGTTGTATATTCGCAAGTTTTACGTAATTTAAAACATATAAATATCTATCTACATTCACAGGTGGGACACAGTGACACAATTACAATGGGACGTAACTAATATGGCGCGTAACGACTTACGCGTGCGGGAGGCTTTGGGGGGGGCGCAAAGCGCCCCCTCCAGCTAGGTGTTGGGGTGGCGCGAAGCGCTACCGCAACAGCTAGTATATATAAAAAAAAAACTAGTTTCTGTCTGTTACATTACCGTTATTACCGTTACACGAGCTCAGAATACTGAGGCTCTTTTTAAATTTCATTACATTGCTTAAAATGTAAAAAACTGGTGATTGCACAAATATTTCAATATATTTTGACAATGGATTAAAGCAATTCGAAAACATTAAAACAGAAAACCAAAAGTTTGAAGCTTAGTAGAAATTGTTGAAGTTTAGAATGTTTGCCACTCAAAGAAAATTTGTAAAAGTGTCAATTAACGTCAAATAGAAATTATTATTAAATTACTTAAAATGTACAAAACTGGTGACTGCACAAATATTTCTAAATATTTTGACAATGGATTAAAGCAATTCGAAAACCTTAAAACAGAAAACCAAAGGTTTGAAGTTTAGTAGAAATTGTTGAAGCTTAGAATGCTTGCTGCTCAAAGAAAATTTGTCAAAGTGTCAATTAATGTCAAAAAGAAATTATCCTAATATGTTT
>NC_088869.1:34830052-34949284 GCF_032884065.1 Artemia franciscana | reverse complement strand
TTTTTTCCGAATTAACTGACCCCCCACTCCCCCCTAGATGGTCAAATCGGGGAAAACGACTATTTGCAATTTATTCTGGTCCGGTCCCTGATACGCTTGCCAAATTTCATTGTCCTAGCTTGCCTGGAAGTGCCTAAAGTAGCAAAACCGGGACCGACAGACAGACAGACCGACAGACAGACCGACAGAATTTGCGATTGCTATATGTCACTTGGTTAATACCAAGTGCCATAACAACTAAAAACAAAAATCTAAAACTAAAAAAAAACTAAAAAGACTAAAAAAAGGTAAAAACTACAAAAAAACTAAAAAGGAAAAACATTAAAACTAATAAAAAAACTAAAAAAGCTAAAAAACTAAAAAAACTAAAAGAGAAAAAAAAATAAAAAAAGGAAAAAAACTGAAAAATAAAGGAGAAAAACAAAACTAAAAAAAATAAAAATAAAAAAAAACAAAAAAGAAAAAAACTAAAAAAACTAAAAAAAAGGTGTAAAAACCAAAAAAAAAAACTATAAAGAAAAAAGCGGAGAAAAACACAAAAATTTATTTCATCATATACCAATTCAAAAACAACGGGGACGCCGGGGGGCACAGGGGGGATATATAAATGACGACGGGGACACAGGGAATGTTCGGTTAGCAATCACCATCAACAAAGCTCAAAAGCAATCATTAGAATCATGAGGTATAACTAAAAAAATGGTAAAAAACTAAAAACTAAAAAAAAGACCAATTCAAATACGAATGTATATACAGACCGGGACACCGGGACACGAATGACGACCGGGACACCGGGACACGGAATATAAATGACGACCGGGACACTCTAAGAGAAATTACAGACTAGGACAACGGGACAAAAATGACGACCGGGACACAGGGAATATAAATGACGACCGGGACACAGGGACACAACTACAACGGGGGAAGCCGGGGGGCACAGGGGGATATATAAATGACGACGGCGACAGAGGGAATGGTCGATTAGCAATCACCATCAACATAGCTCAAGGGCAATCATTAGAATCATGAGGTATAGATCTGAATATGGGTTGTTTTCCCATGGACAATTATTTGTTGCATGTTCAAGAGTCAGTAAACCTGAAAATCTGTCTATATGCACAGACAATGGGACAGCGAAGAATGTTGTATATTCGCAAATTTTACGTAGTTAAAAACATATATATATATAAATATATATATATATATATATATATATATATATATATATATATATATATATATATATATATATATATATATATATATATATATATATATATATATATATATATATATATATATATATATATATATCTATATTCACAGGTGGGACACAGGGACACAACTACAATGGCGCGTAACTAATATGGCGCGTAACGACTTACGCGCGCGGGGGGGCTTGGGGGGGTTTGCGAAGCACCCCCACCAACTAGGTGTTGGGGTGGCGCGAAGCGCCACCTCAACAGCAAGTCTATATATATAAAAATAAGTTGGCTGTCTGTCTGTCGAGTGACGTCGTGTTTGTCCGCATATGACGTCTGAATTATTTCATCACTAGCTGTTGGGGTTGCACTTCGCGCCACCCCAACACCTAGTTGGTGGGTGGCGCGAGCCCAAGCCACCCCGTGCGCGTACGTCGTTACGCGCCATATTAGATACGCGTCATTGTAGTTGTGTCCCTGTGTCCCACCTGTGAATATAGATAGATATATATACATTTTTAACTACGTAAAACTTACGAATATACAACATTCTTGGCTGTCCCATTGTCTGTGCATACAAATAACTGTCCATGGGAAAAAGAATCCGTATTCAGATCTATACCTCATTATTCTGATTCAGATCTATACCTCATTATTCTAATGATTGCCCTTGAGCTTTGTTGATGGGGATTGCTAATCAACCATTCCCTGTGTCCCCATCGTCATTTATATATCCCCATGTGCCCCCCGGCGTCCCCGTTGCAGTTGTGTCCCTGTGTCCCAGTCGTCATTTATAGTCAACAAACATGACGTCAGTCGACACACAAACATGACGTCAGTCGACACACACGTCCCAGTCGTCATTTGTGTCCCGGTGTCCCAGTCTGTAATTTCTCTTTGAGTGTTCCGGTTGTCATTTATATTCCCTGTGTCCCGGTCTGTATTAGTTTTTTTTTCTTTTTCAGTTTTCTTATTAGTTTTTACTTTTTTTTTCTTTTTAGTTTTTTTGCTGTTTTTACCCTTTTTTAGTTTTTTAGTTTTTTTTCTTTTTTAGTTTTTAGTTTTTTACTTTTTTTTTTGTTTTTTTAGTAGTTTTTACCCAGAACCTGGAACATAACGCTTTACCATCTCAGCTACTTCGGCTTGAATACATTTACCTTATTATTTTTTTTTATTTTTTTTTTAATTCTTTTAGTTTTCTTTTTCTCCTTTATTTGTCATTTTTTTCCTTTTTTTAGTTTTTTTTCTTTTTCAGTTTTTAGTTTTTTTAGTTTTTATAGTTTTTTTTATTAGTTTTTAGTTTTTTCTTTTTAGATTTTTGTAGTTTTTACCTTTTTTTAGTTTCTTTATATTTTTTTTACTTTTTTAGTTTTTAGTTTTTTACCCTTTTTTTAATTTTTTTTAGTTTTTTTTGTATTTTCTTTTTAGTTTTTTTTTGTAGTTTTTATCTTTTTTAGTTTTTCTTCTTCTTTTGTATTAATGCTAAAGCCAAGGTTCGAACCTGGAACCTCTCGGACCTAGAACCTGGAACATAACGCTTTACCAACTGAGCTACTGTATTTGTATTTTCGATCTCTGGGTCTCGTATTACCACGCTAAGGTCAAACCCACTGCGCCAACACAGGTAGTTATATAACTGAGCTACTTCGGCTTGAATACATTCGTTTTTGAATTGGTATATGATGAAATAATTCAGACGTCATATGCGGACAGTGACGTCAGACAGACACACATACAACTTATTTATATATCTTCTATCTATCTTCTATATATATAAAAATAAGTTGTCTGTCTGTCTGTGGATGGATCAGGTGACGTCACCTGAAAAAACTGGATCAGGTGACGTCAAAACTGAAAAAACTAAAAAAGGCGAAAACTACAAAAAAAACAAAAAACTAATAAAAAAAATAAAAAAGCTAAAAAACTAAAAAAACTAAAAAAAGGCAAAAACTACAAAAAAAAACTAAAAACTAATAAAAAAGCTAAAAAACTAAAAAAACTAAAAAAAGGCAAAAACTACAAAAAAAACTAAAAACTAATAAAAAAAATAAAAAAGCTAAAAAACTAAAAAAACTAAAAAAACTAAAAAAAAGGTAAAAAACGAAAAAAACTAAAAACTAAAAAAAACTAAAAAAAAAGGAAAAAACTGAAAAATAAGCTAAAATAAAGGTAAAAACCAATAAAAAACTAAAAAAAAAACTGAAAAAACTAAAAAAAGGCAAAAACTACAAAAAAAAACTAAAAACTAATAAAAAAAGTAAAAAAGCTAAAAAACTAAAAAAACTAAAAAAACTAAAAAAAGGTAAAAAACTAAAAAAAATAAAAAATAAAAAAAAACTAAAAAAAAGGAAAAAACTGAAAAATAAGCTAAAATAAAGGTAAAAACCAATAAAAAACTAAAAAGAAAAAAAGGAAAAAACTAAAAAAAATTTTCATCTAAAAAACTAAAAAAAACTAAAAAAGGTAAAAACTAAAAGAACTAAAAAAGAAAAAAATAAATGACGAAACTCAAAGAGAAAGCGACCAGGACAAAAGGAATGTTCGATTAGCAATCAACAAAGCACCGGGACACAGGGAGTATAAATGACGACCAGGACATAAGTAAAAAAAAAAAACTATCTATATATATAAAAATAAGTTGTCTGTGGATCTGTGGATCGTGGATCAGGTGACGTCACCTGAAAAAACTGGATTAGGTGACGTCAAAACTGAAAAAACTAAAAAAAGGCAAAAACTACAAAAAAAAAACTAAAAACTAATAAAAAAAATAAAAAAGCTAAAAAACTAAAAAAACTAAAAAAAGGCAAAAACTATAAAAAAAAACTAAAAACTAATAAAAAAGCTAAAAAACTAAAAAAACTAAAAAAAGGCAAAAACTACAAAAAAAAATAAAAACTAATAAAAAAATAAAAAAGCTAAAAAACTAAAAAAACTAAAAAAACTAAAAAAAGGTAAAAAACTAAAAAAACTAAAAACTAAAAAAAACTAAAAAAAAGGAAAAAACTGAAAAATAAGCTAAAATAAAGGTAAAAACCAATAAAAAACTAAAAAAAAACTGAAAAAACTAAAAAAAGGCAAAAACTACAAAAAAACTAAAAACTAATAAAAAAAGTAAAAAAGCTAAAAAACTAAAAAAACTAAAAAAACTAAAAAAACTAAAAAAAGGTAAAAAACTAAAAAAAATAAAAAATAAAAAAAAACTAAAAAAAAAGGAAAAAACTGAAAAATAAGCTAACATAAAGGTAAAAACCAATAAAAATAAACTTTTTTAGTTTTTAGTTTTTTACCCTTTTTTTAATTTTTTTTAGTTTTTTTTAGTATTTTCTTTTTAGTTTTTTTTTGTAGTTTTTATCTTTTTTAGTTTTTCTTCTTCTTTTGTATTAATACTAAAGCCAAGGTTCGAACCTGGAACCTCTCGGACCTAGAACCTGGAACATAACGCTTTACCAACTGAGCTACTATATTTGTATTTTCGATCTCTGGGTCTCGTATTACCACGCTAAGGTCAAACCCACTGCGCCAACACAGGTAGTTATTATATACTTTAGTTATATAGTTTTTTTTATATATACTAGCTGTTGCGGTAGCGCTTCTGGATCAGGTGACGTCAAAACTGAAAAAACTAAAAAAAGTCAAAAACTACAAAAAAAACTAAAAACTAATAAAAAAAATAAAAAAGCTAAAAAACTAAAAAAACTAAAAAAAGGCAAAAACTACAAAAAAAACTAAAAACTAATAAAAAAGCTAAAAAACTAAAAAAACTAAAAAAAGGCAAAAACTACAAAAAAAACCAAAAACTAATAAAAAAATAAAAAAGCTAAAAAACTAAAAAAACTAAAAAAACTAAAAAAAGGTAAAAAACTAAAAAAACTAAAAACTAAAAAAAACTAAAAAAAAGGAAAAAACTGAAAAATAAGCTAAAATAAAGGTAAAAACCAATAAAAAACTAAAAAAAAAACTGAAAAAACTAAAAAAAGGCAAAAACTACAAAAAAACTAAAAACTAATAAAAAAAGTAAAAAAGCTAAAAAACTAAAAAAACTAAAAAAACTAAAAAAACTAAAAAAAGGTAAAAAACTAAAAAAATAAAAAATAAAAAAAAACTAAAAAAAAAGGAAAAAACTGAAAAATAAGCTAACATAAAGGTAAAAACCAATAAAAAACTAAAAAGAAAAAAAGGAAAAAACTAAAAAAAATTTTCATCTAAAAAACTAAAAAAAACTAAAAAAGGTAAAAACTAAAAGAACTAAAAAAGAAAAAAATAAATGACGACACTCAAAGAGAAAGCGACCAGGACAAAAGGAATGTTCGATTAGCAATCAACAAAGCACCGGGACACAGGGAGTATAAATGACGACCAGGACATAAGTAAAAAAAAAAATTAACAAAACTAAAAAGAAGTTAAAAACTACAAGAAAACTAAAAAGAAAAAAAAACTAAAAACTAATAAAAAAACTAAAAAATCTAAAAATCTAAATAAACTAAAAAAGAAAAAAAAGGAAAAAAATAAAGAAGAAAAACAAAACTAAAAAACGAATGTATATACAGACCGCTACACCGGGATACAAATGACGACCGGGACACAGGGAATATAAATGACGACCGGGACACAGGGACACAACTACAACGGGGACACCGGGGGAAACAGGGGGATATAAATGACGACCGGGACAAAAAAACTAAAAAGAAAAAAAAAACTAAAAACTAATAAAAAAACTAAAAAATCTAAAAATCTAAATAAGCTAAAAAAGAAAAAAAGGAAAAAAATAAAGGAGAAAAACAAAACTAAAAAACGAATGTATATACAGACCGGGACACCGGGATACAAATGACGACCGGGACACAGGGAATATAAATGACGACCGGGACACAGGGACACAACTACAACGGGGACACCGGGGGATGTAAATGACGACCGGGACACCGGGACAGGGAATGGTCGATTAGCAATCACCCATCAACAAAGCTCAAGGGCAATCATTAGAATCATGAGGTATAGATCTGAATACAGATTGTTTTCCCATGGACCATTATATGTTGCATGTTCAAGAGTCGGTAAACCTGACAATCTATTTATATGCAAAGACAATGGGACAGCAAAGAATGTTGTATATTCGCAAGTTTTACGTAGTTAAAACCATATATATATATATATATATATATATATATATATATATATATATATATATATATATATATATATATATATATATATATATATATATATATATATATATATATATATATATATATATATATATATATATATATATATATATATATATATATATATATATATATATATATATATATATATCTATCTATATTCACAGGTGGGACATAGGGACACAACTACAATGGCGCGTAACTATTATGGCGCGTAACGACTTACGCGCGCGGGGGGGCTTGGGGGGGCACGAAGCGCCCCCACCAACTAGGTGTTGGGGTGGCGCGAAGCGCCACCCCAACAGCTAGTATATATATATAGAAGACTAGCTGTTGGGGTGGCGCTTTTTTATTTTTTTATTTTTATTTTAATTCTTTTAGTTTTCTTTTTCTCCTTTATTTGTCAGTTTTTTGCCTTTTTTTAGTTTTTTTTTCTTTTTCAGTTTTTAGTTTTTTTAGTTTTTATAGTTTTTTTTATTAGTTTTTAGTTTTTTCTTTTTAGTTTTTTTGTAGTTTTTACCTTTTTTTTAGTTTCTTTATATTTTTTTCACTTTTTTAGTTTTTAGTTTTTTACCCTTTTTTTAATTTTTTTTAGTTTTTTTTAGTATTTTCTTTTTAGTTTTTTTTTTGTAGTTTTTATCTTTTTTAGTTTTTCTTCTTCTTTTGTATTAATACTAAAGCCAAGGTTCGAACCTGGAACCTCTCGGACCTAGAACCTGGAACATAACGCTTTACCAACTGAGCTACTATATTTGTATTTTCGATCTCTGGGTCTCGTATTACCACGCTAAGGTCAAACCCACTGCACCAACACAGGTAGTTATATACTTTAGTTATATAGTTTTTTTTATATATACTAGCTGTTGCGGTAGCGCTTCGCGCCACCCCAACACCTAGCTGGAGGGGGCGCTTTGCGCCCCCCCCCCCCCCAAAGCCTCCCGCACGCATAAGTCGTTACGCGCCATATTAGTCACGGGCCATTGTAATTGTGTCACTGTGTCCCACCTGTGAATGTAGATAGATATTTATATGTTTTTAACTACGTAAAACTTGCGAATATACAACATTCTTCGCTGTCCCATTGTCTGTACATATAAATAGATTGTCAGGTATACCGACTCTTGAACATGCAACATATAATTGTCCATGGGAAAAACAATCAGTATTCAGATCTATACCTCATTATTCTAATGATTGCCCTTGAGCTTTGTTGATGGTGATATCTAATCAAACATTCCCTGTGTCCCCATCGTCATTTATATATCCCCCTGTACCCCCCGGCTTCCCCGTTGTAGTTGTGTCCCTGTGTCCCAGTCGTCATTTATAGTCGACAAACATGACGTCAGTCGACACACAAACATGACGTCAGTCGACAAACACGTCCCAGTCGTCATTTGTGTCCTGGTGTCCAAGTCTTTAATTTCTCTTTGAGTGTCCCGGTCGTCATTTATATTCCCTGTGTCCCGGTCTGTATATACATTCGTTTTTGAATTGGTATATGATGAAATAAATTTTTAGTTTTTTTCCTTTTTTTCTTTTTTTTTTTTTTTTTGGTTTTTGCCTTTTTTTAGCTTTTTAGTTTTTTTCTTTTTTCTTTTTAGTTTTTTTTTTGTAGTTTTTACCTTTTTTATTTTTTTTTATTTTTCTTTTTTATCCTTTATTTTTCAGTTTTTTCCTCGGCTTGAATACATTTACCTTTTTTTTTCTTTTTCTCCTTTATTTGTCAGTTTTTTTCAGTTTTTAGTTTTTTTAGTTTTTTTATTAGTTTTTAGTTTTTTTTTCTTTTTAGTTTTTTTGTAGTTTTTACCTTTTTTATTTTTTTTTAGTTTTTTTCCTTTTTTAGTTTTTAGTTTTTTACCCTTTTTTTTAGTTTTTTTAGTATTTTCTTTTTAGTTTTTTTTGTAGTTTTTATCTTTTTTAGTTTTTTTTCTTCTTTTGTATTAATGCTAAAGCCAAGGTTCGAACCTGGAGCCTCTTGGACCTAGAACCTGGAACATAACGCTTTACCAAGGCTTGAATACATTCGTTTTTGAATTGGTATGTGATGAAATAACTCAGACGTCATATGCAGACAGTGACGTCACTCGACAGACACACAGACACACAGACAACTTATTTTTATATATATAGATAGATATACCAATTCAAAAACGAATGTATTCAAGCCGATATAGCTGAGTTGGTAAGGCGTTATGTTCCAGGTTCTAGGTTCAAGAGGTTCCAGGTTCGAACCTTGGCAAAACTCAAAAAAAAACTAAAAACTAATAAGAAAACTAAAAAAGCTAAAAAACTAAAAAAAAAGTAAAAAAAGGTAAAAAACGAAAAAAACTAAAAAAACTAAAAAAAAAAAAAAAAAAAAAAAATAAAAATAGGAAAAAACCTGAAAAATAAATGAGAAAAAGAAAACTAAAAAAATATAAATACAATTAAAAAAAAACTAAAAAAAGGTAAAAACTCAAAAAAAAAAAAAAGAATAAAAAAACTAAAAAAGCTAAAAAAAAGGGTAAAAACTAAGAAAAACTAAAAAGAAAAAAGGAATAAAACTAAAAATTATATATATATGACGACGGGGATACAGGGAATGTTCGATGCATGTTCAAGAGTCGGTAAACCTGACAATCTATTTATATGCACAGACAATGGGACAGCGAAGAATGTTGTATATTCGCAAGTTTTACGTAGTTAAAACTTAAAACGTAGTTAAAACGAAGCGCCCCCATCAACTAGGTGTTGGGGTGGTGCGAAGCGCCACCCCAACAGCTAGTAAGTATATAAGGCTTTGTATATGACGTCATTATAAGATGACACTACAGACCGGGACACTCAAAGAGAAATTACAGACCGGGACACCGGGACACAAATGACGACCGGGACACCGGGACACAGGGAATACAAATGGACACAGGGCATATAAATGACGACCGGGACACTCAACGAATAAATTACAGACCGGAACACCGGGACACAAATAACAAGCGAGACACCGGGACACAGGGAATATAAATGACGTCGGGACACTCAAAGAGAAATTACAGACTGGGACACCGGGACACAAATGACGACTGGGACACAGGAAATATAAATGACGACCGGGACACAGGTACACAACTACAACGGGGACGCTGGGGGGCACAGGGGGGATATATAAAGACGACGGGGACACAGGGAATGTTCGATTAGCAATCACCATCAACAAAGCTCAAGGGCAATCATTAGAATAATGAGGTATAGATCTGAATACGGATTGTTTTTCCCATGGACAATTATATGTTGCATGTTCAAGAGTCGGTAAACCTGGGAATCTATTTATATGCACAGATCATGGGACAGCGAAAAATGTTGTATATTCGCAAGTTTTACGTAATTTAAAACATATAAATATCTATCTACATTCACAGGTGGGACACAGTGACACAATTACAATGGGACGTAACTAATATGGCGCGTAACGACTTACGCGTGCGGGAGGCTTTGGGGGGGGGGCGCAAAGCGCCCCCTCCAGCTAGGTGTTGGGGTGGCGCGAAGCGCTACCGCAACAGCTAGTATATATAAAAAAAAAACTAGTTTCTGTCTGTTACATTACCGTTATTACCGTTACACGAGCTCAGAATACTGAGGCTCTTTTTAAATTTCATTACATTGCTTAAAATGTAAAAAACTGGTGATTGCACAAATATTTCAATATATTTTGACAATGGATTAAAGCAATTCGAAAACATTAAAACAGAAAACCAAAAGTTTGAAGCTTAGTAGAAATTGTTGAAGTTTAGAATGTTTGCCACTCAAAGAAAATTTGTAAAAGTGTCAATTAACGTCAAATAGAAATTATTATTAAATTACTTAAAATGTACAAAACTGGTGACTGCACAAATATTTCTAAATATTTTGACAATGGATTAAAGCAATTCGAAAACCTTAAAACAGAAAACCAAAGGTTTGAAGTTTAGTAGAAATTGTTGAAGCTTAGAATGCTTGCTGCTCAAAGAAAATTTGTCAAAGTGTCAATTAATGTCAAAAAGAAATTATCCTAATATGTTACCGAAAATTGAACACCAGGACGAAACACTGGAGCAACGCAAAACCAGGCTTATGGCTCCAAGAGAAAGGGCCATACTAAAAACTAATAAAGAAAAAAAAAACAAAAAAAGAAAAAAAACTAAAATATGACGTCAAAAAAATTTTAAAAATAAAATAAACTAAGAAAAGGAAAAAAAACTGTAATAAAAGATAAAAAAAAGGGAACACCAGAGCAACGCAAAACCAGGCTTGCGGCTCAAAGAGAAAGGGCCAGATTAGGAATGTCCAATTTACGTCATCAGTTCGATCCAAAAATGACATAGCGTTGCTGGGACCCAGAACACAAGAGACAATGAGAATCCATATATAGAAACCTGCCAGGTGCCATGCTGGGGCCTGCGGGGCCCGGTGGCGAAGCCGCCGGGACCCCTCAATGTCTGTGGTTAGAACACAAGGGACAATGAGAATCCATATATAGAAGCCTGCCACGTGCCATGCTTGGGCCCAGCGGCGAAGCCACCGGGACCCAGCTAGTATAAATAGAAAAACACATGATATATACATACATTTCTTAAAGCCTTGATTTTTTATTATTTATTAAAGTAAAAACATCAAAAACATTTACCGTTTAATTTGTTTTCTGTAAAGTACAAATTATATTCTGGTCTTGAGAAGGCATAAGGTTTTTTTAAGCCCTATTTTTATTCGTTTCTGCTCATTTCTACTTTGACTTGGTTATTCATTGAAATTTCTGCTGATTTTGGTTTCATTTATTTATTGACTGGAAGGTTATTTCACTTTATTTCGGCTCATTTTTGGTTTAATGGAGGTCTTTAGTTTTTTTTGGAAAAATTTATTATGTGGAGAAAGTTTTTTTAAATTAATTCTAGTAAAAGAATAGCATCAGTACTAAATTTTATGTTTGCTTGATGCGTTTATATTGTTTTTTTTTCTTAACTTTTTTTCACTATCACTTGAAGAAAGATGTGCTATGGAAAACTTAGGGCCGGCTCATACCGCCTTTGTTTTGTTCCATTGGGTTTTCAGCGTCCATAACAAAGAATTTCACAAAATAAGTTTTCAGGCATTTTTAGCTCCTTTAAGTTGCATTTTTTTTTGTTTCCCAATAAGCCTTTCCCTTAAACCTTATCCTCTGCCCCCTGACTCCTCAGATGTGTACCCCCTCTTTCATCCCCCCAATAAGAATGCTGGGGCTATGTACACGTTCGTTTACCTCCCTGTTAGCACTTGGCACCTAATTATTTTCAAATCCTTTTAGTACCGTCATTAAATCTTCTTCCCATAATAAATCGTGTTCCACACATGAAAGAAGTGTCACAAGCGTTTTTACTTATTTTTATATCTTTTTCTGTAGGTTTTCCACGGTTTGGCTAATTCTCAAAATGTTGTGCCCATCTCTTTTTAACTTTTTCATTATCACTAATTGTGGCCCCGTTCCTATTTTTAATTGGGACTAGTCCCTCTCAATTTATTAACATGCCAGGGCAATATTTTACTATTATACCGTCTGGCTGCATATTTCAGATCCTACAGAAATTTTATCCGTAGCTTCCATGTCACGTGTCCTCAATTCATATTTTGATGCATTCCCCATTTTCTTTACATTCCCTTTATTTTCCAAGATATTTCACTCAAATAATTTCTGTACAAGATTTCCTCCTCTCTATTTAATATAAAATACTTCCACTAATATTCCAAACTGTTTTTCTAACGTTATTCCTTAGGACACCATCACTGACTTCACAAACTGCTTTCTTAAAATTATTTCATCTTCCTTCTATATTGCCAAATTTTTTCCAGTTTAGTATTCAACTTTCCCGGGAAAGTTTTTGTCAAAGTTTCATCTTGGAGCCTACCTACGTTATAGCTTCCTGGAAATTAGCTTACCCTTCCTGAATTTGAGTTTTATACTTATTTCTGAACACTACAAGATAGTACTCTACACTTTTAACATCAATAACAAACCTCCTATTCAACGAAGCATCTTGTATCAATCCCACCAGTCTTCGGTTTACTATGATATAATCAATAATGTCAGCTTGCGTACCCTCAAATGAATGTCTTTTTAACATATGGGCTATTTTGTGACCAAATACTGTATTGGTTATGACTAAATTGTTATAGCTAAATTGAATCAGGTTATATATCTAAATTGAAACAGATTCTAACCATTACCGTTTTTACAGGAACGATATATCGTTATTTCTATCTAGGAAAGTCATTATGGGGTGGGGGAGAGATGGGCGGGACTCCCCCCTCAAGGTCTTATCAATACACGAAGTGTATCCGTCAAACCAATTTTTTGTCAACTTTCGTCGGGCAATGCTCGAAAGTTTACTCGTCCGTCGGTTCAGAGCGCCAACAAACACGTAAAAAACCAATTCTCTAAGTGTTAGTCGGGCAACTCTCGAAAGTTTACTAGTCCGTCGACACAGAGTGCTAATAAACACATAAAAAAGCTGATTCTGTTGGTTCTTTTCGGGCAGTGCTAGAAACTTTACTATTCTGTCGGCACAGAGTGCCAACAAACACAGATTAAAGCAAATTATTTTAAGCATATAAGAAACAAAAGTTTGTCAACTTTCATTGGACAAGGTGCGAAAGTTTACTAGTCCGTCGGCACAGAGTGCCAACAAACACATAAAAAAGCTAATTTTATAAGCTTCCTTCGGGCAGTGTTCGAAAGTTTACTTGTCTGTCGGCAGAGAGCGCCAACAAACATAGATTAAAGCAAATTCTTCAAAGCTTATAAGAAACAAAAGTTTGTCAACTTTCGTCGGACAACGCTCAAAAGTTTATGGGTCTGTCTGCACAGACTGCCACTAGAAAACACAGAATGAAGCTAATTCTGTCAACTTTCAACTTTCATCAGGAAAGCATATAATAGAACATACATAGCGCCGCACTATTAGCGTCAACAAACAAAAAATCAAAGTTGGACGAATCCATGTAGCCATCTCTGTTTTAAACGTAAAAAAAACAGCTGACCCGAAATTGCAGTAATTCGGAATGTCAGAAATACAGTACCGGAGATGAAACCGATGCAGCCGAAGATCTCACGGTAAATAATACATTAAGTATATTTATTCTTATTCTAAATTCGAAAGAGAATATTGTCGATCCATATACAACCTTAAGCGAACTCATGATTTTGATTCGAAATACAGGAAATGCTATTTGGCTAGCAAACCAAACCAGCTTATTGTGAACGAAGGAAGCTCAAATTAGGCCGCCAGTTGTATCAAGTTCCAAAATGTCAAAGTAAGTGTGATTTTGAATTAGAGCGACATTGTATCTAGAACCATAAGCTACGAAAGTTTGGTGCATTGTATTGTGTTGCGCTTCGATAAGGAAAAATGTTCAGAGGACAAGGAAAAAGAGCCAGAGCTAGGACATAGCTTGTTCGTGAAGTGTGCGAGGAAAGAAAGAAAGATGAGAGATATTTTGAATTCGACTCAGATTATCGAACTACCCACTTGCAAAATCATCATTTCGAAGAACTGAAAAACAGAACTGAGGTGAAGATTAAGCCAAAGAAAGTGCAAAAGACGACCAGTTTGGCATTCCGAAATGGCTTCGGCCAGGTGGCTCACAGAAAACCCCAAAAGAATCCGTGGTTGGTGAAAATGATCTTGAGCAGCAAGATACAAGCTTGAGTTAATTTAGCGCAGCAAAAAGCATTGAATCAGTTTTTAGCGGTGCCTCATGTTTTAGTGCTTCAGAGTCGAAGCCTCCTCACGTCCTTGTTGTAAGTATAACTATGCACGTAATAGTTAGGGAGGCAAACTAATTTTGCCATTCATTCAAAATTCATCAATTCATCAATTTTGCCATTCATCCCATTTGGATTCACTAATTTTTAGTAAATCTTATCGTAAAACAGAGCTGAAAAATAAATGTTTTCTCTAAAGATGTAGTTATCGCTTTCTTAGACAATTTCAGTTGTACGTAATTAAGGTATATTAAATACTAAAATCAAGGAGTATTAAGAATTTCAGGTAGAGAGAAAGAATAATAATTTGATGTAGAACTGGAATTCCCAGAAAGGGCAAAACAGACTAAGTTAGCAGATTTTCACTTTGAACTTTCAAATAAGAAATAAATAGTAATTCATTTAGCTGAGCAGTTGCCGGTTGTTTGGATACAAAAGATAGTCATGTGTACGAGGCAAAGATTGTTCTGTTCCAAATATTGAGCGTCCTTATATTGAGACATTTCTTATGCAAAAACTGGATATGAAATATAATCAAACTATACTAATCTTTCTCGGAGCCCTTTGTTAGAATTAGCTCGGGAAGCCAGAATAGGTATTTACTGCAGAAATTAGGCGATGCTAGAGACTTGCCTACATAGAAGCACACGGACATTTATTAAACATTTTGTAGCAGTTTTCTTAGCCTACTTTTACGTGAAAGCCTCTGCTTAACGCGGATGAAGCATTTTAAATAAGCTGCATAGAGGGATTACGATCTGGTGCTTTTAATTTGGTTCTTTTGCGCGATTTGCAGATGTGTAAGGAAAAGAGACAGATTTTAGTTATTACTTATTTTAGACTACAAGCAGCTGCCAATAGAATATGTCTGTTTCTGTTTACATATGGTTACTTCTTTCTTGTTTTTAATGTGTGAAACAGCGTAATATAAAATTGTCTACAGCCTTTGGAAGAAACGTCTGATAAATTTGATGTCGTTTATTGCCAGATTCCGGAACTTCGTTTTGAGACTGCAGTCCATGATCGTGAAAAGATATTTTGCTGAAAAATGTGAACGGTAATGGAAAATATGACACGATTCAAACTATCCACATGAACATGAGAATTTGGTGACTGAATAACACACAATGTGGTGGAGGCTGACAAAAGAGCAGATGTGAATGACACTAGCATGGCTGCTTTAAACATCAAGATAGGTGCATCCTTATACGGCTATATTCCTTGTGACCGGATTAGAACTGATTCGGTCTAAATTTTTACGTGACGTAGGCTAAGCCAGCGGCTTAGGACTGTAAAGTAAACAGTGTAATTCTTTACATATCGTTTGAAAAAGTTCTTCCTGGTCAGTCCGCTTCAAATGCAGCAACCTCAGTAGAAGAAAATACTGTCGAAACAACTGCTGCTGTGTCTGATCTGCTAACTGTTATTGTGGATTCTGCTGAAAGAGGAGAAGCCTGTAGTTCAGAAACTGACCTGGAAGAGATGGTAGGAATAGGAAATATCTTCGCTCTTCTTTCTTGTATTATTTAAGGTACGGAGGCAGCAGAAAAATTGACACTTGCAGCTAGATCAGATTCCGTTACCAACGAGTTGGATGCTGCAATACAGGCACTAAACATCGGGTGATCGTATACTGAATACAGAAATAGACTCATTAGTCAGTCTGTGAAATTCATTGCTCAAAAAGGAAAGGGAAGTGAATCGGTCGAGTCAGAGGCAGACTCGAGTCGAGCATGATCCGGGGTTGAGGAAAAAATCAATTTCTGACTATAAAAAGCTGAAACGTATTGAGCTAGGACCTTTTCAGCCAAAGCTCAACTTCCCAGTAAACGAGGCAATTAAAGCGCAGAGTTCCAAACACCAACTGCTCTTCGTTAAATACTGGTATAATGATTACCCACACTTATAGTATAGTGTGAAAGAGGATTCAACCTACTGCTTCGCGTGTTACTTGTAATGTAAAAACTGGACCTGGAAACGAATGGAAACGCCTGGAATGCTCGTCACTCATTTCTAATCAAATGGTCATAAGGCTTCTGTTGGTGATCTTATTTCTTTGTAACAATATATAAGCCTTTCCCCTACTTAGTCGATAAAGAGAATCTCAGAAAGGATATAGAGTCAGAAAAAGAAAAGGAGAGACGACGTCGCATCATATGCATGTTTCTCGACATCACCACCACGCTAGGTAAACAAGGTCTTGCATTTTGTGGCAAAGATAATTAAGGGGGCAACTACGTTGAGCTAGTCAATCTGCTTTCAAGGCATAACACTGAAATGAATCAGCGGATGAGTAAGCAGAACAAGCCACAAGTCACCAGCTGTCTATCGGGATGTAGTCAAAACAAATTGATTGCCATTGTTGGAACAGAGCTGGTTCAAAGAATCGTAGCGGAAGTTAATGAAGCTCACTTCTTTAGAGTGTTTGCAGCTGGAACACAGGCTTTCAGCCATGAAGAACGTTTAGCTGTAGGTGTCCGATACATTGATGTCGAAGGAGCCGTTAATGAGTGCTTACTCACCTGTTGTTGATTCTGAGTCAAAAAAAGGAGTCGATCTTTCCGAAGAAATTCTGCAAGTTATGCTAATTCTGCACAGAAGCTTGGTATCAATGAAGACAAACTGGCATTTCAATGCTATGATTTTGCCAGTAACATGAGTGGCCGTTTTGAGGGAGCACAGGCTCATATTTCCTAGAAGCTAGGAAGAAATTTTCCGTACATCAAGTGCCTCGCCCACAGAGGGAACATTATAGTGGAACATTGCTGTGAATCAAGCTCCTTGACCCACAACATGTTTGATGTCTTACAGAAAACCTATATTTTTTTCACGGGGGGATCCAAGTGCTTCAATCTGTACTGCAAGGCTGTAGGAGAAGTTGAAGGCAAGCTTCATCTAAAGAGAATGTTAGAAACAAGGTGATCTGCAAGATCGCAGTTGCTTGAAGTGCTTTGGAGTGTTCTACCAAAAGATTTTAGACTGCTGAGAGAAATAGCAAATTCAGGCACCCTTGATACAGACACCAAGTCGAAGTATGACGGGCTTCTTAGTACCATTATTAGATTCAAATTCATAGCACAACCGATGTTCATGAGGGCATTACTTTCTCGAACAAACGTCCTGATTCGTGAACTTCAAGTAGTAGAGCTATATATCGTCAGTACATGCAACTTGATGAAAGCAACGGTGACTGTCATCAAACAATCCATGAGTGACGAGAGCGAACTCGCTGGTCAAGTAACGGCATCTGTCAGTATGGCCTAGCAATTAATTTACGGAGAAAAGGACGATGATTGTCCCATGACTGACAAAGAATCCTGCTCTTGGTCGGAGGGGGGACATAAACAATACCATCGTCAGAGGTGGCTTCCTCGAAGATACGCCGATGGCAAGAGAGCAAGTGAAATGTTGCAGATGTCGCTTGAAAAATTTTATGTTACTGAGTTTAAGAAAATTTTAACAGTCGTAGGTGAAGAGTTGTCCCTAACATTCAAAGAAACAAAGGAGCTGGTACTTCCTGTCTTTGATTGCCTTATGAACCTTGAACCTTCGCAGTGTCAAGCTTTCAGTGCCGCGTTCCCAATAGCAGATATGCCTGTCCAAGCGTTCCAGTCTTAAATGGAATTTTTTGCAGAAATTTGCAAGCGTGAAAACGGAGCGTAGTTGAGTTTGGCCAGCTATTCTCTCTAGCGAAGAAAAATAGAAGAGGATTACCCTTAGTGTACAGAGCATTCATATTTGCAAAAACAATTCCGGTAACATCGGCCGGAGGTGAACATATATTGAGTAGAAGGAAGATCGGGAAGAACAGATTGAGGTCAACAATGGGAGACGAAAGACTTGACCATCTCATGATTATGATGTCAGAACAATAAATGCTGACATTATCAACCTCAACCCTCTTGTAGACAAGTGGAAAGTTGTAAAGCAGCGACAGCTTAAGGCTTGCAGATTTCCTATTTCAAAAGTTTTAGTTTTCGGAGGTTCATTCGTACGGGTCAGATCATGTGTCTCCTCTTATTTAATTGTTTTTAACTATAATATATGACATATTTCTTTTTTGAGTTTAAATTTCAACAAAGAGTACGAACATCTGGATAATTTTTTTTTCGTCGGCACTTGCCTAAAATTTTTTGGCACATCTCAGGCGTCCCCCCTCCCCCAAGGCAAAAGGCTAGTGATGCCCCTGTTTCTATCCACCTGAGCGTGAAAATCTCCTCACACAAATAGCGTATTTATGCCCGAGAACTTGTCTTTTCGTTCTTGTAGCTGTTATTTAAATTCATCTGTGTGACAGCTATCTTCATCAGTCAATTCTCCAGGGTATATATTGCTATGACTGATGCTCTACGTTCTTAGCTATAAAATGAGAACCAAGCATTCTATTATTTGTCGGATAGGAATATAATTTAAAAGTCTTCTTCCCAAATGACAATGAGACAAGTAAATTAGGCAGACAACAGTCAATTTTGTTTTTCCAAATAACTCATAGACATGAAAATATGGCACTCTTAAACAACTTATATCTGGAACGCAGAGCATATCTGGTGATTTAGTGCTGTGGCAACCACAGCTATGATTTGATGATACATGTGATGTGCGATTATTGATCATTCACAAGTGATCATTTGTTAACCTGGAAGTCAAAATGCCTTTTTCTAGAGTGATCATGATTCATGTTAATTGGAAATGCAACTGTCAAATCACTTTTGTAAAATAACAATAAACATTTATATAGAATCGTCAATGTAGAATATTTAATGAAACATCCAGCCCACATCTGGAATCTATCTGAGGAGGTACCAGACCCTCAAATACTGTCTTGGACCATAATTATAATATCTACTGCCACAGTTAATATAAAGCAGAAAAGATGAACATCAATAAATAACAAATAACAACTGAAAAATTATAGCCAAAATAGAAAAATTTGACATGATTAAATAAAGGTTTCCTAATTTGCTTTATCTTCCCATTAGTCTTAGGGTAATTTTTCCATCCCTTATGTCTCAAATGTAAACAATGACCTTAGTAAGTTAAGTTTATCTTAGGATGACAGACCACTGACCATATCTTTGTTGTTCGTAAGATCAAAGGGAAAATGTCAAAAATTCTGGCGGAAAACTACTCATTGATTTTATCCTCTTCTGTGTGAAATTCAAGCTGATTGACAAAGACACTCTATTGCAAATAATAAGCTTATCTAGCCTACTACACGAGTATTCATACTTCTTGAAGTAACTCACTTGGCGGCAAAGAGCTCTGTTCCAGATAGTGACCTACAAACCTTATTTTTCTGTTTTAAATCATGGGATTGGCAATGAGAGGCAGTCGCAATTGGACCCTGTAAGAACTCAACAAAACGGCAAAACATTCAAAAGGATACCAAAATCAAGGTCATACACCCGTCACCTCTAAATGCCATCTCTGGTAATGTTTAAAGGAAAATTAAAATTAGTAGTGTCGAATATTCTGACAGTCTAATCAAATAATCAAAGCTGGTATATAGTAATATCTGCAACATGTTATTACAAATGTCATACAAAAGCAATTTGAGGAGGAAGAAATAGCTTTCTAATATGCAACATCCCCGAGGAGAATTTGTTTAACGTAAGTCAAGTCAAGCAGAGGAAAAAATCCTATTAAGGACACTTTTTTTTCTACTTAAATAGGAGATTCTGGGTTTTCAAATTCCATCATCGCTGCCACAAGAATTTTTATTGAATTTTATTTGTATGTTTGTTGACCTGCTGCTTGAACATTGCCTCTAAATTTCAGCTTTCTACTATCCCAACTTCCATACTTTTAATTTTTCCAAAGAAGCCATTTCTTTCTTTACTAAGAGCAGATTACAGAAAAATATGTATGGACCCTTGAAAGTGATAATTGATGCCATCGATTTTTTGTTTCTTTTAGTGATTAGAGAAGCGAATGGACAGTCTAATGTAACAGAACAAGAGAAATCTTTAAGAGTCCATGTTGACATGGTGATAGGAAAGAGAAGGTCTTAGATACAAAGAAACAAGGGATCTAATTAGAAGAAGATGGAAATGATTGTATAGTCCATGCGATCTTATGGACTAGATAACAAACAATCTGAGACGTTAATTTTGTTAAGCAGAACTATAAAGTTCTATTCATTAAAATTAAAATTATACTGAGAAAAGAGATACACAGTTCACAATTGGAGCAGCAACCACACTTGTCTTTCCCTCTTCATCTCAGCTTAGATTCCAACACAGTTATGAAAACTCGATTTATTTTAGGGACACAGTGGGCGGTAGGGATGCTAATGGCTGGAGACAGGAAATTGGCAGCACAGTTGAGATACTAATATTGGTATCTAAGCCGTGTATGCAATAAAACAAAATTGCGTTCCCGCCTATGGTATTGTAGTACGATCACGTATCGGAGCGCAGGCTTGGAGGAGGCACCAAGTTCAGAGCTATTTACCAAAAGCTTCTCATGGGCAAGATAGAAGTTTTCTTAACTGTATCTTGGTATCTAAGCTGTGCTTTTCTTGCACAAACAGATTAAAGCCATTCGTCCCCTGAGAGCGGTTTTGTTGTAACTAAGGTTTTCAAAATTCCGAGAAAAACGACTTTGAAAATTTTGCCTTTGCTGGAACTTACACGGTACAACTGATTTTTTTCGCAAATATATCAAAAAAAGAGAAAAAATAACTAGGAGGGTCTCTCGAATATTAGATCAAAAAGGTGGAGTTTTAATTGTCAAAAATTGAAACGAAATACAGATACGACAATCCAACCTTACCAAAATTTTAGTAAACTTAGATACGACAAACTGGTGTGGGCTGCCTATTCTTTTCACCATGAAGTTACGACAAACGAGTTCTTATGCAGAAATACTTTTTGAAAAAGTATAAAATTACAAAAACATCAGATTTGTTCATTTTTCTTGAGTTTCTTTGCTAGCCGCCGTTTTGCTTCAATGGAATCCTCCTCTGGACATGGATCTCGCGCACACGGAGAGGCTTCCAAACGTTCAGTAGCCCCTTTGGCCTTGTAGTACTGTTCAATCTTGGTTTCAAAATACTTCTGGTCTTGGTTGGGGGTGAACTTCAGGAGATACTTGACATATTTGATTTTCGTATAAGGTAGATTAATATTTTTGCCACAAAGTTTAGGCAAAACAAGACGTTCAACAACATGAACAGCCGAAGTGTTAGGTCACTTTTTAACCGAAGTACATTCTTGTGATATAGTAGCCATTTGCAAGCCTCCAGAGAAGGAAGTTTTGAACCAAACTCTCTTAGCGTTATCCTGACGGAACTCAAGTTGTTTTACCTTTGAATACGGTACCAACGAGTACTTGTACAGCTTTGCTGGCTTCTGCAAGTCGAAGAACTTTGACTGGGTCATTTGTAGGACATTCAAAAGACGTGTCTATCTTACTTTCAGTAACTGCCTCACCAGACCTAGTGGAGAAAACAAATCAAGGTGCTTTAGCCCCCGATCAATAGTGCTATATACAGCATCAACCTCCTGTATAGTCGAATGACCTGGTTCACAATATTTCATAACCACTTTTTCTAAGCGTGGAAATTTTCTTAGAATATCTTGAATGGGGAAACTCATAATTGAGTTTCAATTCTGGGACACACGGGAGTCCGAACAAGTAATTAACTGACAGATATCAGGGTAAGTATCAAGAACTTTTTCCAGTATGGCCACTAGTCCGCTAGCTATTTCATTTGCTTCACGTCCAGCCTCAAACTCGAACCAAATGCAACAGTATACCTCATTGATTTTCTTACTGTTTCAGACTGTTTGAGAAACTTACTGTTTCATTATAAATCCATTTTTTAATGTTACATAATCCACAAGCATCAATTTTCAACGATTATGTTGGATAAATAAATTTTATTTTGCCGTTTTCTTCTTCCTTGGTGCCAAATTTTCAAATAAAGTTTGTGTTTTCGGTCGTTTTGACAAAATAATGCTACGTTTTCTCAGTGCCAAAATTATTTATAGTCAGGGTAGGTTGCATTAGTTAGGTTAGGCTGGGTTAGTTAGGTGAGGTCAAAAAGTGTTTAAGTTTGAATTTGGTATAAAAGCGATTATTATATTTATAATGAACATAAAAAAGGCATCGAGTGGTATGTTCACTTTATTTATAAGTCAATAATATGAACTGCAAAAATTTACCGACAGACTGCTGCATTATAAGGAAACACTACCAAAATACGATCATAGCCAAGATTTATTCTGACCACTGATACGCAACAAAAATCATAACAAATCAGGTATTTGATTATATCAAATTATACTCTATATTTGTACAATATATCATATAATATATATAATATAAGATATAATATATATCATATTTTTGGAACAAAATATTAGTCAATTCCACAAAAATGAGGTACCTGGATTCCTGTAAATATTGTACAGCTTGTGCAGATGTAAATAATGTCCGTTTGTGCATAATTGGGAAACTTTTACCAAATTTTTTCTTCTTCAAAAGTGTACGTCGACGGAGTTACGACAAAAATGCCCATGTAATTTTCCCATATGAGATACGACAAAACCACTCTTAACAAAACGGCAAAATGTGAGATACGATAAACGAGAAATCTAAAATTGAGGCACTTCTATTTGAGATACAATAAAATGGTTGACAGAATTGGATAGAGCAAAAAATTTTACATTAGGTGGCAGTCTTAACTCCACTTCCCAAAAAAGTTGCAGATACGACAAAACTGCTCTCAGGGGACGCATTGATGTCACCGGCGGATAAATTAATACAAAATTATGGAGAAGAAACAACTATTTTTTTAAATATATGAAAGTAAAGACATGCACATGAATTTCGGATACCAAAAATAAATTTACTGACGAACGGAGGGCATTCCAGGCTGGAAAGATTTTAAAAAGTAAGCGATATATTAAAAATAAAATAACTTATAAGGGAAAGTTGTAAAAAATATTCAACTACAAGAGAGCAAGGGGCTACATGTGTAAATGCTTGGTATAGGTTATAATACCTTGTTTTTAGCCAAACATCCAAAACTGTTAATCCTTCTGCTTTAGTTTTTGATTTAAGACCAAAAGTACACTTTTAGTTTCTTGGAGGGTGAAGTAAAATGATCATCTTTAAAAAAGACACTAAAACAATTTTTGCCATGTCCACAGAGGTTTGCTTTTAAACTCTAGTTTTCCATCGTTCTGGAGTTCTAAATATGAAGAACAATTGCTATTGTACTCGCATTGACCCATTTAAAACCGAAATCCATTAGTACCTTAAAACTGGCAGTTCAAACAGTGATGTAAAGACATGTTGGTGATTCATACAATTTTCCTTTGATAAGAGAAGAAGCGGAAAAAATAAACTAAAAGCATGTCTTACACAGAAGTAGTTGGTCAAATTAGCTCTGAGAACTATTTCATATTTCAATGGTTAGAATATTTGTTTGGTCAACTTGGCCTGTTAATTTATAATTTAAGGATATTTCCTTGTGATTATAAAAATTTATTACTTAACTGGTCGTGTTCATATTGAAATACAAATAAACGAATCAATTAAGAGCTTTGATTTAGTATTTACTCTCGGAAATGTAGCCATCTTTTAAATTGATCCCTGATTCAAAACCAAGTAGTCCAAGTGTTGGTATTATAAACATTGCTATCATGTGTCTTTTTAGGTATATCTTCGATAACAACTTTAGCTGTCCTAGCTTTTTGGAGGTCTATGATGATTGCTTCTCCTATGTGTCGAAAATGGATTCTTTCAAGAAAGATATCGACCACCTTGATTCTTTTTATTTGGTGCTATTCAAGCTGTGTAACAATGCCACCCCTTTTTGGATGGGGTAAATTTGGAGAAGAATTCGGAGGAATAAGGTTCGTTAATATTTGTTATGTCTTCTATATTTATTGTTATTTTGACGACAAAGTTAAATGGGAGAGGTAACATTTAAGGAAGAAATTTTTCACGATAAATCACTTCAATAATAATTTCAGAACGACAAAACCATCCAAAACAGTTAGGAGCTCAAATAAATGTAACCAGGGATAATACAATGATTTGGACTTTCCGGTCAGCTTAAAAATTCTAAAGGTCGTTCTCTTTGCAAATGTGATCCCAGATTTTGCTGAAGTCGTTCAAGGGCCAAAACTTTTGTCTATAATCCGTGTCAAAATTGCATCCGTAAGTATCTTTGCCATGGGACCGCAAGACTTAGCCTTCGGGGTTGATATGACCAACACAGCCCTGGAAAAAAGTCCATAATATACGCAAGTTAAAAGTGCTGGTTGATAGGCTTAAGAAAAAAAGAAGGGCGGGTAAGTTTGGTCCTAACCTTTAGACAGGCTTGGGGAACGTTGCACCCATAGAAATCTTCCTTGGTCCAACATTAATACTTTAGAGTGGGGAAGGATGGAGAGTGTTCTGGGCTACAATAAAAATCAACAGCTTTTTGTCTTGATTGGTTTGAAACATATACCTTTTAGTCCCAAACAACCACAGTGCACAAGAAAAGAAAAGAAAGAATTATTAGCACTCCTTAAAAGGGGTCAAAAGTGACCTAAAGGTACCAGGGTACCGTCACATTTTCCCAACAAAAAGAGAGAAGACATTATGGGAAGCCAAAAAATACACAAGAGTTTTTTTTGTGTCTGATCTGATTGGAACTTATGTCCAAAAGCATCTGGGCCAAGATACAATAGCACTAGCACATAGTGGAATCCTCCAGCTCATTAATCATTTTTTTGAGTGCTTCAAGAACGGCAAGGTCAACTCAGACTTTGTCATTCTTATGATCAGTGACTCCTGTTTGAGCTAGGGTAATGGCCATTGAAATATTGGGGGAAGTCAAACTCACCTCTTCAAAGCACTTCAAAAATTTATCAGTCAAATCTGGGTCGCTTTTATCATAGGGTAAGTCGATATACTTATTATAATGAAATACATTATCAGCACTCATCTCTTCAAAGCCAGCTTTCAATAGTTTATCAAAGCCATCCAAATTCTCCAAGCCATGTATTGCAAAGCCATCTATTCCTTTTCGTTGCTATTCTAGGGCAAGTCGATATTTGATTATCTAAGAATTGTACTGGTGGTGTCAATATAGGTATCTCCGTACTTTCAAAGAGGTTGTATGTCCCCTTAGTTGGTGGGAACAATACAGATAGGTTAGCCTAGAAAAACAATAATAGATGTTATTTTCTATTATATTTTTTTTATCATTATATTTCAACCTGTATTTTGTAGCATTTAAAGCACGTGCATTATAACTAAAAAATTATTAACCCGTACAAACTGTCAGACACACACACAAACGAATTTTATTTTATTTTTTCGCGACGATTAGATGTATAAGGACAGCTGAGGGGAGCGATCTCTTGTACCAACGTATGAATGGGAGTTACCACTTCTGTTAACGTAGGCATGGGAGGTATCCGCATGTATCGCTGTAGGCATGGTGTGAGCCCCTTCTATCAACGTAGGTATGGGAAGCGACCACTTGCATAAATATAGGTATGGAGGTGACCACATATATCACCGTAGATATGAAGGTGACCGCATATATCAATCTAGACAAGGGAGGGACCATATTGTAACGGTCTTTATGTATCAAATCATTTGATTTCAAAACAATATATACACCTAAAACGTAGTAATATTGACTGTCAGTGTTTGGTAAAGTTTACATTTGGTAAACCACTTTATCTGAAACAGGAAGTGTATTTTATTGTTTTATCTATAAGAGTGAAGGAGGAGTGTGACCAATCTTCATCCCACTTTTTTACATTAGATGTTCAAGGCTATTTTAGCTGTAAGCCATGTAAAAAAATGAGAAGACATAAATATAAATGAATAAAAAGAATTTCCAAATATGGAAAGCATACCAAAGAGAATTTAAACAAACTTACTTCTTATGTGTCCAGCTGTGTAGCACTAATCTCCTCTAATTCTTCATCAGATGGATAATCTAAATTCATCACTTGAAGAGCATTCATTAATCGCGGTATCTCCACACCACCAGTTGTTCTTTATCTCTTTACTGATGGTGGTGTTGATATTTCTGTGTCAGAGTTTTCTTAGAATAAAGATATGAAAATTAAGTTAAAATAGAGATGATGGTTATCCTATAATCTAGCAATTCAGTAACTAGAAACCATAGAATTTTTACAATCGAGAAGTTATATAAGTTTAATATATGTCAAAAAAGGTTTAATGAGGCGTATTATTTTTGTTATAGTATGCACGATATCATTTAAGACGTGAAAAAATTCAAACAATTTTCTAAATTCAATAAAATTGCGTGGGGGACAGGGTGGAGGGAACAAGAGGGCACTCAAGGACCATTTTATAACATTACTAATAGACAAAGTCATGGGATTTCTTAAACTTATGCTAAGGACGGGCCGATTTCAAAGAGACTTACAATTCTCTTAAGAAGACTTCCATTCATGGTTTTTAAAATACGTTAAAAGCATGTTAATCAACTTTAAAAGGTATTTTGCTTTAAAATAACACGGCGAGATCATAGTATTCTCTTATCAAAGGGTATTTATCTGTCATTTAACAACATCTTGGTTAGCTGTCAAATTAAAATTTGAAATTTGATTCTCCTGATGGGCTATTCTGATAAGACCTTACTGCTCATAGTTGACTTCGAATAAACTGTTAGTTACAATTAACATATTCAACAAAGAAGTACGGAAAGTGGATAAATACATTTTGTACTAGTATAGTCTGTGTACAACTTGCGTTCTAAATTTTAATTATATCCCAAAACTGTAGACATCCTCTGCCTCTTAAAGTAAAATCTTTTTTTAAAGTTTACACACATTTTAATCTAAATTTTTAATAATTGAAACCACTAACCCACTCTCCCTCTCATTACAATTATCTGGTTTCGTCACAATACGCTGTAAAATCGGTCCAAAACTACACCTTCAAAAATTCTGTAAGTACGGGTAAAGTATTAGCATTTTTGTTTGCACATAGTGCAAATACACATCACCCGACTTTTCATTTAAAAAAATAATTGTGGTGCGATGTATGCTTTTATGCTATCCCTCCCATCCCATTTCCGAATTTGTCGTTCAAGAAGGCTCGGATCTTGCACATATAGGATTATACTGTCTATTGTTTGGTGATAATACACCCCACCATAAATGCATTAAATGAATCTCCAAATCCAGCCCTATAATCTTATAAATTGCGCAAGGCAGAGTTTGACAGATAAAAAGTTTGGCAATATGGAGGGCGTTGTAGGTTTTTTTCTACCACATCACCACTATCACTCTGCCCTGCTTCAACAAAAATGTATTTAAAAGGGTCAGACCACAAAGTTAAATCTCCCAAAAGCTTGGCAGTGAAGGTGGCATTGTGGGGTTTTCCTCTATCACAACACCACTTCAAGTTCGTCCTGCTTCACCATCAGTGTGTGTATGAGGGGTGGAGCAAGAAGTAAAATCTTCCAGCTTATTAATCATTTTTCGAGTACCTCAAGAACGCTGGGGTCAACCCAGCCATTATCACTCTCTTGATCAATGACCCCTGTTTGAAGGAAGGCAATGTCTATTGAAATATCAGGGGAAGTCAAATTCACCTCTTAAAACCATTCTTTCAAAAATTTATCAATCTAATATGGGTCGTTCTTATCAGATGGTAGGTCGTTATGGTTACTATCATGAAATACATTATCAGCACTCACCTCTACAAAGCAATTTTTCAATATTTTATCATACCATTCTAGTTCGTTGTTATCGGAGGGCAAGTCAATATGGTGATTATCACATGAAACTGTACTCGTGGTGTCCTTATAAGTATCTTCATACCTTCAAAGAACTTTATTGTCTCCTGAGTTGGTTGTGGCAATAAAGCTAGGTTAACCAAGAATAAAAATAATAAAAGCTATTTTCTATTGAAATTAGGACAGTATTATAAAGCTGATAAAAAAATATTAACAACCTGTACTCTTATATCCTTTAAATCACGTGTACTATAATAAACAATTTATTAAAACACATAAACACACACACAAAACATTTCTTTCTTCTGGAGGGTTAGATGTATTAAGATTTTTTGGGGGGAGTGATCTCTTTTACCAACGTAGGTATGGGCGTTATCACTTGTATTAATTTAGGCACGGGAGTTGTCCACATGTATCAATGTAGGCATGGTGTGAGTCCCTTCTATCAACGTAGGTATGGGAAGTGACCACTTGTGTTAATATAGGTATGAAGCTAGCCTTTTGTACCAACATAGGTATGAAGGTGACCGAATATATCAACGTATATATGATGGTGACCGCATATATGAATCTAGACACGGGGGGGGGGCATGTTTCAATTGTCTCTACATACCAAATCATTTGATTTTAAAACAATATATGCACACATGACTTAGCAGGATTGACTTTATAATTTGTTAAACCCCTTTATTTGAAATGGAATGTGAATTTTATTGTTGTATCTATAAGAGTGAAGGAGGAGTGTGACTAATCCTCCTCTTCACTGGAGTGTGAACCAGTTGTTCTATATCTCTTTACTTGTGGTGGTGTTGATGTTTCTGTTTCAGAGTTGTCCTAGAATTAAGATATGAAAATTAACTTAAAATAAAGATTATGTATATTCTCTAATCTAAACATTCAGTAGCTAGAAACCAAAGAATTTATACAATCAAGAAGGCATACATGTGTTAAATATGTCAAAAGGGTCTAATCAGGTGAATTATTTTTTTGTGATAGGTATACGCAATGTCATTAAAGACACGAAATAAAGTTGAAAAAAAAATTCTAATTTCAAAAAAACTCGGGGAGGGAGTTGGAGGTGGGGGCTAAAAGAGTTGGGGGACTCATGGGCCCTGTTATAACATTACTAATGGGCAAAGTCACGGGAGCTCTTAAAACGTATGCAAAGAACGGGTCGATTTCAAAGAGACTTAGAATTTTCTTAAGAAGACTTCCAATCATGGTTTTAAGATATTTTAAAAGCATATGAATCAACTTTAAAAATTATTTCACTTTAAAATAACGAGGCAAGATCGCAGTATTCTCTTATAACTGCTTGTTAGCTGTCAAATTGAACTCCGAAATTTTAATCTTTTGATGGGCTATTCTGATAAGAGCTTAGTGTTCAGAGTTAACTTCTAATAAAGCATTAGTTACGTTTTGCATATTGAACAACGAAGCATGAAAAGTGGATATGTATAGTTTGTGCTAAGAAAAATTGAATTTTTGTATAAGATATATATCATCCTTGCGGGAGAAATAATGAATTTAAATAAATAAAAATAGTTTATAAATAAATTATGATAATTGAAATACTATGATGGCCCGTTCAATCCCAATAAACATGAAATAAAAATTCAAACGTACTTACATTCGAAGAAGAAGGCATATCTCGAGTTCGTTTATTCATTATAGTTCAAGCGCTGGACGAATACTGTTGATATTCACATCATTTCAAGGTCCTTTTATGCAAAGAACGACTCAATAAAACAAGTTTCTTTTTGTATTCACTGTCTTAAATACTACGAGCAGAATATACGCTCATGTAAGTATGCAAACTACGTTCCTCCCGGCGTATGCAAATGAAGTATCTTCTGTATTACAGGCAATCTGATTGCTTAGGTAGGTAATTCACCAGATCTAGTTACTAGGGAGGACAGTCACGAGAGTATGTAAATTAAGTTTAAATGGACTGAGGAATTATTCCCTCTGGATTCATTTATCCACCACTGCTCAGAACTCGTAAACCTTGGTCTTAAGCAGTGATGGGCTTGTCAACCCTAAAGGTACAGTTATTAGATCTTTCAACAAGTTTGAAAAATAAAATAGCTATCTGAAAATTTGATCGGATGAAGTTGGGGAACATTTCTAATTAAATGAAACCCCTCACAACGCTATAAAACCACCTCTTCCATAATATGGGCCTCTTTGAAGCAAAATCAATACATTGAAGCCTTATTGTTTTTTACTATAGGCAACCTTATAGTATTGCCTCTGATACAACGGGCAAAAACACAATTACTCTGAAAAGCTGGATAAAAAAGTTTTTTTTGTATTTATAACGTCATGCAACATTATACAGAATAGTGAATAAATAACAGCAACTAAAGCAAAAGGCATGGAAAAAAATCTGAAGAAAAACAAAGTTAGTAATAATAGGAGACATATGACAGCAAGAATCACGATGAATCACAAATTGAAATGATAGACAAAGAAATATGTGGTTAGGAACTTATTCATTCAATTAAAATTGATGATTTGCCACCCTATGACTTAAAAATAAAGGTTAACGCGATGATTATACTAATGCTTAATTTAGGTATTCTAAAGGGTATATGAAATGGACTATGCTGGATCGCTACTGAATCATATAACAACGCAATTAAAGCAAAAACACAATTATTGGGGAAAGGCTTGAAAAGAAGATTTTGGAATCTCATGGAATCGGTCGTGTCCCCTACTGTCAAAGCTAATATTTTTTCAAAAAGGAAAGCATTTATATTATAATGTTTATTATAAGCCCTACCCATACCGTGGCAGGGTTTAATACCCATATATATTTAAAATTCGTAATTTCTTCGAAAACTATACAAGTCTAGTAATGAATGAGAAAAATATAATATATTAGTGTGAATGGATATTTCATATTGAAATAATTGCATGTACATTATCACAAAGTGTTAATATTGTAATGTAAAAAAGTTCCATTTTCTACTAGACATACCTTTCTCTTACAATCACACGCCTCTAGAATGCTCGTTAATTTATTTGATTTCATGTTCCATACATCTTATAGCTGACAATGTAGTAGCCATTTGCAGTTTTGTTTTTAGCAGGAGAATTCTGATGAAATGATATTAATGTAATATCTTGAGCTTGTACATCTCTCCCTTTTTTATCTGAAATGTAATCTAGAAGGAAGATCAATTTACCCATCCCTGAAAGTATTTTTTACTCCTTGTTTGAATTGTAAACTACAAAAGAAAATCAGTGTCTCATAAGGATGGGGGCTTGAGAGTAAGGGGTATAACCCCTTAATACTAGCCATTAATAGCCTTACAGTGCACGATTTGTAACCAAAAATTTAATGTCTTTTTCCTTTAGATTTCCTTAAAAATACATAGATTTAAAAATACATAGAATTTATAAGAAAATAAATTCTAATGAAATGCTGGAGTTAGATTAGTAGTAACAGGAGCACCAATGTGAAGGTTCTCTAGAAAAACCCCGTCTAACCCCCCCCCCCCCCCCCACTCCTAACAATAAAACGAAATCCGAACACCTAGCTATTTTTCTTTTGGTAATATGAAGCTATGTGATATTCTAAAATGTAAATTTCAAAAAGCTGTAAAGTTTTTTAAGTGAGGTTAAGGCCTCATTCAAATGCATATCTGCTATAATTACTAAAGTAGGATGTTTTTGTTTTCATTTTTTTTTTTTTTTTATAGTAGTAGTAGTAGTAGAGCAGAAAAGAGTGTAAGTATGAGTATATATATATATATATATATATATATATATACATACATATATATATATATATATATATATATATATATATATATATATATATATATATATATATATATATATATATATATATATATATATATATATATATATATATATAAAATGTCTGATTTTTCTTTTTTTGTGTGTATTTGTGTGTGTGTGAGTTTGTATTTGTGCGTGTGTTTCTGTATGTGTTCGTGTGTATATGTGGGTGTGCTCTTTCACTAGCGTTTTTTTTGTGCTATATGTCAATCTTATTCTCTATTTCATCTCCCCCCTTCTTCACCCACACATACAAATCAAAGTAATGGATCTACCTCTACTAATCTAGATCATCCTATCTGTACTAATCTATATCATACCATCCCATCTCTACTTTTCTAGATCACCTAAATGCCCTTCATAATCTAAATATCACTACTAGTAGTAGTAGCATTACTTATTTTTTTCGGACCCGGTTCTCTTCTTGACAGATTTTTCGGTTAGTCTGTAAGTCTCGTTTCTTATCGTTGGATGAGAAGAGTTGTAGCTGGGTTATTCTCCTTTCTTCTATAAAATTCAAGGTGCGAAATTTGAACAAAAATAAAGAAAAGGTCATACTAGAGTATTAGATTCGGTCTCCGAGCTTTTCTGATGGAAAAATTTTTTATTACATGTTCTGTTTTCGGCAGTTCGTTCCTGTATAATTGCATAAGCAACAGTGCCTCTAACCTCTCCCCTGAAGTTGTGCTTCTGAGTGCAGAGCACGTTATGTCGACTTTGGAGAAAATTCTTTCTGCCTCGTATGTTGAAACTGGAAGCGTCACAAGGATTGTGAGCATGCAAAGATTTTCGAGAAAATCTGCACCGTACAGCCTTTGAGAGCCAATTGGCTTCTCCGTTGCTACGGTCGAAAAGTGGCTCTTCCAGATCTGGAATTCCATTTTCAAATCAGTACGTGTGCCACTTAAAAGGTCCTTGTACTTCTCGTACCCTTCCTTCAGGTCATCCCAATTCTTGCTATGGACAATTGTAAGAATTAGTGATGAAGGTTTAGCCGCATGAGCAAAATGGGAGCTGTATCTTACCAAGAAATCAAGGAGAATGGCGTCCATGGCTGGGATGAATGCCGCCATCCTGTAATGGCCTTCTGGATCCAGATTTGGTAATCCCTTTTGGTACACAGAGCGCAAGGCTATGCCTGATTGTATGACTTTCATGGCAACATCAATGATTATTGCCATGTTCTTGACTTCCACATAGAGAGACAGGAACTCGGTTTCTGCAGGGGCTTGCATTTCCTTTAATGTGGTCTTGACGCTGCTTATGAGTTCTAAAGCTCTCACAAGATTACCGTCCTTTTGTCGAAGTGACTCTGCCAATGGTTTCATTAGAGATGAAAACCAGTCCAATCAACGTGTCTGGTTTTTCAATGCAAGAACGTAGTAGATGTGCTTTACTGCTGGCCTCTCGGTCAAGTCAGCCTTCCATCTCATCCAAAGCGGAAATAATAGATGACAAGTAATCCCAGAACCAACTAATTGCATCTTGCCTATCTACAAATCTTGTGGAACAAAGACCAATCAGGGTCTCACCTCTACAGTTGTCTGACATTAGATGTTTCTTTAGAAGCCTTGATCGTTTGGCACTCGAGCTGAAATGAGAGATAGTTTCTCGTAAGGCATCTTGCACATTCCGTAGAATTGGGACTGAAACTATCTTCGGGCACGAAATATTAGTGGTATGGCTTACACAATGGAAATAATATGCAAGTTGGTAACTGCGCTTTATTTCGCCAGCAACCCCATTTACCAAGCTTGACATGCTAGTGGCTTTGTCAAAACCTTGGCCGACGCACTTTTTCATGTCTAAGTCAGATTTGGTGACTTCACTTAAAAGTAGCCTGCCGAGGCTTTTGCCGTCTTGCCTTTCTTCGAAATTTTGGCTGCTGTTGGTCTTTTCATCTTCAGAGAGCCCCCATAAGGTTTGAAAAGTGTCAAATATGGCAACAGGATCTTTTCGGATTGCGTATCCCTTTTCTGATTTGTAAAACTAACGATACGCTACTACCATGAGTTCCTTTGTCTGTCTATCGGTGGATTTGTCAACAATTAGACACCAAACTATTGCTGTAATTACTTTTCTGACTGCTTCGGACGGCTTTTCTGACTGCTTCAAGCCTTTGAAGCAGAGAATCACCCCCCTGAACATGATACCAAAGTAGATGACGGAAATTACCATCTTTTTCTGCTGTGACTACATTAAGGCCCTGATTATCGAGTTTACCATCGTGGGCACGGAGAGGTATATACTGCGCCCCGCAAAGTTTAATTCTTTCCAAAATGCTTGTGAATAGTTCACGGTTCTGGTGTGTTTGTTTTATTCTTTCAGAGTAAAAGACCTTCCTCATGTCTTGATGGTCTGGCTTGAACGAATCTAAAAGCACTGCAGCTCTACACTGGTGATTCATATGATACTGTGAATTGGCATGTTTTGTAAGAGCACCATCTTTTCCAGTCAGATTTGAGTAGTCTTGCAGGGGTTCTAAGACGAGCTGACCCAGGTTTTGCCCTTCACCACCACCCGTAGAAATGGGACAACCTGAGCAAAATGGGAGCTGTATCTTACCAAGAAATCAAGGAGAATGGCGTCCATGGCTGGGATGAATGCCGCCATCCTGTAATGGCCTTCTGGATCCAGATTTGGTAATCCCTTTTGGTACACAGAGCGCAAGGCTATGCCTGATTGTATGACTTTCATGGCAACATCAATGATTATTGCCATGTTCTTGACTTCCACATAGAGAGACAGGAACTCGGTTTCTGCAGGGGCTTGCATTTCCTTTAATGTGGTCTTGACGCTGCTTATGAGTTCTAAAGCTCTCACAAGATTACCGTCCTTTTGTCGAAGTGACTCTGCCAATGGTTTCATTAGAGATGAAAACCAGTCCAATCAACGTGTCTGGTTTTTCAATGCAAGAACGTAGTAGATGTGCTTTACTGCTGGCCTCTCGGTCAAGTCAGCCTTCCATCTCATCCAAAGCGGAAATAATAGATGACAAGTAATCCCAGAACCAACTAATTGCATCTTGCCTATCTACAAATCTTGTGGAACAAAGACCAATCAGGGTCTCACCTCTACAGTTGTCTGACATTAGATGTTTCTTTAGAAGCCTTGATCGTTTGGCACTCGAGCTGAAATGAGAGATAGTTTGTCGTAAGGCATCTTGCACATTCCGTAGAATTGGGACTGAAACTATCTTCGGGCACGAAATATTAGTGGTATGGCTTACACAATGGAAATAATATGCAAGTTGGTAACTGCGCTTTATTTCGCCAGCAGCCCCATTTACCAAGCTTGACATGCTAGTGGCTTTGTCAAAACCTTGGCCGACGCACTTTTTCATGTCTAAGTCAGATTTGGTGACTTCACTTAAAAGTAGCCTGCCGAGGCTTTTGCCGTCTTGCCTTTCTTCGAAATTTTGGCTGCTGTTGGTCTTTTCATCTTCAGAGAGCCCCCATAAGGTTTGAAAAGTGTCAAATATGGCAACAGGATCTTTTCGGATTGCGTATCCCTTTTCTGATTTGTAAAACTAACGATACGCTACTACCATGTGTTCCTTTGTCTGTCTATCGGTGGATTTGTCAACAATTAGACACCAAACTATTGCTGTAATTACTTTTCTGACTGCTTCGGACGGCTTTTCTGACTGCTTCAAGCCTTTGAAGCAGAGAATCACCCCCCTGAACATGATACCAAAGTAGATGACGGAAATTACCATCTTTTTCTGCTGTGACTACATTAGGGCTCTGATTATCGAGTTTACCATCGTGGGCACGGAGAGGTATATACTGCGCCCCGCAAAGTTTAATTCTTTCCAAAATGCTTGTGAATAGTTCACGGTTCTGGTGTGTTTGTTTTATTCTTTCAGAGTAAAAGACCTTCCTCATGTCTTGATGGTCTGGCTTGAACGAATCTAAAAGCACTGCAGCTCTACACTGGTGATTCATATGATACTGTGAATTGGCATGTTTTGTAAGAGCACCATCTTTTCCAGTCAGATTTGAGTAGTCTTGCAGGGGTTCTAAGACGAGCTGACCCAGGTTTTGCCCCCCACCACCACCCGTAGACAGAACCAGCCACCATTCGCCACTATTGAAGATTCTCATTATGACACAAACACTACACCAAAGTCGTTCATGTTCTTGGTGACGGCTCACCGCAAGCAAGGGAAATCGAGCAAGGAGCTCAATGTTAAATCGACGAGTAACTTCATCCCTCTTTCGTCTTTGTATTGAAGTCGGAACTTTGGCTTTGTTCTTTGGCTTCCATCTTTCGTTAAGAAAAAATGCAATGTCTCCAGATGTTAGTTAGTTTGTTTCTTCTAGTATCACTGCGAAACCGAAGTCAGAGAAGGGTGTGATGCCAGTGTCAAGCGAGGAGGATGTACTGCTACTTGGGCGTGTCATCTCCATCTGCTGCATCTTGGCTCTTGCGTTATCTTTCGATCCTTCTGTTAGCTGATCAGAATGTTTCACTTCAATGTTTGTGTCAGAATCGTGGGAAAAAGTCAGTAGTAACAGCTTGTTGTCCTCGGTAGAGTTAGCAGACAGTGTTTCTGTAGTCAAATCTGTGTGAGAACTAGAGGCAAAGGGTAACGGAAAACTTGAAGTTATCGTCAAAGTCTTTGAATTTGAATGATCATCCTGAGCTGAGGGAAACCACAGACTTGAGGCATCTGAAAGAATTTGTTTTTCTTGTTAAGAAACCCTTTAAAAAATACTAATGAAGTTAGGTGACCCAAAATAATTGATATTTTTCTCAACACTCGTTGACAGTAAATTGACAGTGGCTAGGCAAAATTACTTTTCTGAGTTAGCTTTTATTCTAAATGAATTTATAAGGTTTTATTAATTTTGTTTGATCAGTATATTGACCTCCAACGCTCAATCAAGTCCCAAATTATTAATTCTGAGCATTCCTGTCGTTAGAACTATTTAGGTCTTTTTTTCTTTGTAAAATTCCCCGTTAACCCTTTCAGGACGGAATTATGATAGAGCTAAAGAAAAAAAAAAAATCCATTTTCAGGTTTTAGCCTTAAATGACCTCACATATGATGAGTTTGATACAAAATATCAATTTCATTCATTCATTCCAGACTTACAGTCATGACTCCAATTGACATCTTCCGCTGTCACACGCCACTAAATCTATATAATGATCTAAAATGGAAATTTATTTTTAATGCCAATAAAAAGAAGAAGAAATACAAAATAGTTATTGGGTATGAAAGATTTTGAAACAGTTTCTGTTCTTCACCAGACACAATGAAACATGACACTTGAAACACTGGATTTGAGCATAAGCCGAGCAGACCCGGCATCGCTTCTTATCAGCCACTGCCTCTGGCCAATGCTGGATGCCGTCATAGCGAACACTATCGTATGGCTTTGGTTTGGCAAGTTTTGGTCTTTTTGGAGTGGAACAGTCTTGGTCTCTGAGGGGTCTTCCACGAGGCTTTGGAGTTCCATCATTTGTAGTAGAAGTAAGGTAGTTGGCGATTTCGCTCTTGAAATCTAAGAGGCTCTTATTGTGGGTTCGCCCTTGCTGACCCATATGACGCCGATAAAGCAACCATGCGTTGACGACTGAAAGATCCAAGAAATAGTAAAAGAGACGCATATACCATTTTTTTCCACGTATATCTATCCTGTAAAGCTCAATGAGCATGTCACTGAGGTCAACACCGCCCATGAATTTGTTGTACTAAGCAATACAAAGGGGACGGACAACGTCGACGTACTTCTTCGAATTACGGTCCCAGCGTTTGCAGTTATCTGAAGGTTCGGCGCCGACAAGTGACGAAGCAATGCAGACGCTCTTGTTGTCGAACCACTTCGTAACCACTATACCGCTATTGGTCTCAACTCTGTAGTCAAAACTTCATCTTCCCTTTTTTTCCAGTAAATCGTCAGCTTCGATATTGCAACATTTCAGTCTGTTTGTCCTGACGGTGCCAGCTGAATGAATCCCGTGTAAAAGGAGCTTGCGAATCAGTGGTATACTTGTGTAATAATTGTCAAAAAAGAGCTTGAAGTTTTTGTTTCTTGGAATCTCCTCTGCTAGTCTGAGCACAACCTCTGCTCCCTGACCAAGCTCAGTGACCGGAACCGAACCTTTCCCAGTATAGACCTCAAAGTCGTAGATGATTCCGCTGGCCCCTGCACGACTGAATATCTTTATTCCCCAGGAGTGGGGTTTGTCCTTGAGGTATTGCTTGAACCTTAGCTTTCCTTTAAAAGGGACCATTTGCTCGTCAATACTCTGCCTTTCCTCTGCAGGGATTTTTGTTAGATTTGCTCGCAGGCCGTCTATAACCGGCCGAAGTTTAAAAAGAGAGTCATAGCCGTCTTGACCTTTTGGAGCAGCAAGATGGTTATCGTTTGCATGAAAAAATCTTCGAAGGGTTTTGAACCTGTCTCTGGGCATGACATCTGTAATGAGGGGAAACCTTGTAGCTCTATTCCAGTGTTGAGACATTTTGGGCTGTTTTATTATGCCCATGAGCATATGGATTCCAAGGAACTGTCCCATCTCTTTATTGGTGACTTTCAGTTGGACACCCTCCTTCTGCATCGCATACAAATTGGACTGAAAAACAAGGCGTTCGACCATGTCATCGTCAAACATCTGCTTGAAATATTCAATAGGGGTCGGAATTTCTGGAGGAGGTGGAGGAAGAGAAGACCTCCAGGTTACATCGGGTGATTCAAAGTTTTGTTTTCTCCATCGAAATTCTCTGGAAGATGAAGATTGGAAAGGTGTTGCTCTACCAGAGGTAGATGGGTCACTAATGACAGAGGCAACCAAAGGGTATGGTGGTGGAGATGCACTTCGGTTGACGATGTGTGCGTGAGTCAGTGACGATAAAGGTAAATCATCTTCATCAACGTTGTATTCAAGGGAGGGGTCGACAGGGGGGTTCCATTCAGGATCGTTATCATCTTCCTCATGGTCAAGGTCCTCATCGTCTTCTATTTCCAGATCAGACAGTTCTCCATCTGGTTCAAGAATATACTGAACAGCTTCGTCCCGTGAAAAGATGTGGTTCGCATTTCGTGTAGTCTGGCTTCTGAATAATCTTTCCTCCCTCTTTGACATGATAGCGCTAAAAATAAAAAAAATCATTAATTTTTGAAATTAATTTAAATTGTTCTTTGATATAATGCATGTCAATAAAAAAGTAGGTGTAATATTTATCATTTTTATTGAAATTTACAAATATCAGGCCGGTCTCCATCAAATTTGACCAAATATTTGGATAAGTATGGTTTCTTGGACAAAAGAATTGTTCAGGTTTTCTTAGCTTTCTCTATATCAAACAATATATCTTTATATCTTTCATCAGATTCAGCACACAGATAATAAAACAACAGAAAAGAATCCAACGTTTTTGCTTTTCTGCATCCAGACATTTTGCTTCAAGTCAAAGTATGATAACATTTATTCTTCTTAGCTTTCAGTAACGTTTTGACTAAAATTTCCCTTATCCTATAATTAGATTCAAGGCTAATCTATTTCACTAAATTTTTTATTCTTTACCATTAAAAATTACCAGAATCATGAAAAATCACTTGTTTTTTGAAAAATAATCACTAAAAGTCACAAACTAGGTAGCACAACTACAAAGCTACCACAACTAAAAATTCTAAGGTTACAAAGAAATAACAAAAACATGCGAACAAAATGATAGCCCCCGTAACACAAAACCGACTATTAAAACGTTTGTTTTACCTTCATGGCCGGTTGGTGCCTTATGGGATCAAGACAAATGAGTGGCCCTACCGGTAAACCAAAGACCCCCCACCTCAAATAATTAGTCTTAATTGATATTCTAATCATTCTTTATCTGCCCAATTTTTTCTTTAACTGTAACACTCCAAACAAAGAAAATAAAAATTAAATATTTCCCTTACCTTCAGTAGTTTCTTCAATTACAAAACAAAGAACTGAAATGACCCGGGAAAAACCCAACAGATGTTTGTGCGTCTAAACGGGTATTTATTCGAAAGAACTCGATGTCCGCTATCTGATGGTATAATTTACGATTCAATTTCTTATAACTAGATGGTACTTATGCTGCAGCAAAGACTGTGATTCCAATTGTAATCACACGCCATGAAAGGGTTAAGCGGTGAATAATAGAAAAATATTCTCAAAAATACGCCCTAAGTAGAGATACAGCGTTTTCTTACAATGACACTGTTCACTTCAGAAATGAATGGTCTTGGATGTTCTGCCTCATCTGAATTTAGTGAGTTTTGTCGAAAGACGGTCAAAATGCTGTTTAAACACGTGCTTCAATAATTTCGAACTTTACCCAGTAGCATCCAGCGTTCCCATCTGGGAATACGTTACTTTAAATTTTAATGACTAACACGGTAGTAACTAGGGCAAATTTTCAGCGTCCCTTAAACTGTCATAAGTATCAGAGAAGTTCTCAAATTCTCAGACTTGAATTTGGTTTAGTTTGGTACTCTGAATTTTTTGAAATATGGAAAAAAGAAAGTTTTTGACAGCTATCTGTTTCTAATGGAATATCAGGGAAGGCAAGTGGTTGAAACCTCTTGTCTTAGGGTTTTATTGATCCATCATCACCACTCTTCGAATCTATGAAACAATTCCACCAAAATATCTACAAATAGAGGATGTAGTATCAGTTAACCAAAAGTGTTCCCAACCGGAAAATTAGGGCGTTTCGCAGACCTAAAATTTTCTACATGCATTGTAGCAGGCGATCACTTTTGTTTTGCAGATGGGTCCCAAGAAATATGCTTCTATAAAGGAAACTGTAGCTATGGTAGACGAAATAATATATGAGGAGATAGACATTGATATGGTCATTATCTATTCATCCCCCATAATTTCGGGGTGATAATAAACAAAATATAGGGGTAATATCGGGGTAGTCAATGACAAAAGGGAGGGAGACGAGGACAATAAAAAAAATTCAATAGTCTTCCAAGTTGTCTTGCAGGGAGAGCCTGAGATAATTGATAATTTTGAATCAGCCAGCCTACGTCAATCTTATCAATCTGGGTGGTTTCTAACTTCAACATTATGTTCGGATAACATAGACGACATTCAACTAGAACTTTGCCCTAGGAAGATAGTATTCTGCCCTGCATCTTACTACAGTCAGACAGCTCCATAAGATAGGGTATGTCAATTAGCTCTCCTAAATCCCACTCGGCAAACTCAAATGTCCAAGATATTTCCCAAAGCCCCCTTTATAATGTTTCTCCCCTCCCACGACCCATCCTTATCATACCCCTATCAATGATTCCCAGAAACCGTACCATAAGTCGATGGGCTCTTAAGGAAGAGAATAAAAAAATATGCCAAAAAAAGAAAAAAGAAACACAATCTGAAGATGAAGATATAGCAAGCAAGTTTAATTATATGATGAATTATTCCTTAAGGTTTATCTTATAATTTTATGAAAAAATGATTCGTAAACTGATCGTGCGAGTAGTTTCATGCCTGAATCTCTAGCAGATCAAAAGCAAAATCTTGGGTAAGGGGGCCACTGGACCATGGGTGCCATTGTGACTCGAGGTGGGCACCAAACTAAAAAGTTTATTTAAAATAAAAGATTAAAAGAAATGAAGAAAGAACAGAATAAGGGTGCCAGAAATATCTTGGGGGAAGAATCACCCCCTGACCCCATGGATCTGTTCCTGGCCTAAGTTGCTTTTAACTCTTTCATTCATCTAATTTCAACCAAATTAGCTATACAGTTAAAATAAATAGATAGACGGAAATATCACACGAAAGCCCTATTGGGCTGTTCGCAATTAATCACAAAACTAAAATTAAGAATTTTTTTGAGTGGGGAGTGGACAGGGGTAGTTCAAAAAATTACTCCTTAATGTAAAGTAATGCTGTAAGTTGCCTTATCATATCTCCATCATTGAAGCCCAGAAATAATACCCTAAACTGACGGGCTCACAAGAAAGAAAATAAACCAAATCTGCCAAAAAAAGAAAACAAATTCTGAAGATGAAGATCTAGCAAATAGGTTTAATTATATGATTAATTTTTTATGAAAATGAGGTTTATCTTATAATTTTATGACGGAAAGATTCGTAAACTGGTCGTGCGAGCAGTTTTAGGTCTGAATCTTTAACAAATCAAGAGCAAAATCTTGGGTAAGGGGGCTGCTGACCCAAGGGCGCCAATGTGACTCGAGGTGTGCACCAAATTAAAAAGTTTATTTTAAAAAAGATTAAAAAAAAGGAAAAAAGAACGGAATAAGTGTGCCAGGAGTGTCTTAGGAGGAGGGTCGCCCCCTCCACCTCATGTATCTGTTCCTGGCCTAAATTGATTTTAATTCTTTCATTCATCTAATTTCAACCAAATTAGCTATATAGTTAAAATACATAGATTGATAGATTTATTCACACGAAAGCCCTTTTTGGGCCATTCGCTATCTAATTAGTCACAAAACTAAAATTAGGGTTTTTTTTAGGGTGGAGGGGGTTTATCTATTCAAAACTTACCTTTCGATTTCCATGTATTTTTGGATATTTTACCAAAATATCTGGAATGATCCTTTGATCCCCTTGCACATTCAGCCATAAGTCTTCGTCTCTTATCCATTCTATGCTCGTGTCCAGATTTTATTTTTATCCATTTTGAACTTTTAGCTACAAGGTTACTTTTCACTATGTCATTGTGAATAGACAAATAGCTATAACTGTGCTTTTTGCTGTTAATTGGGTATATCACCTACGAATAATTGATCAAATTGACAAGTATATTTAAAAAAAGAGTAAAGCAAGAAAAAAGAACGGAATGAGAATGAGGGTGCCAGAAAAATATTGGGGAGGGGGCCTAAGGCCCATCCAGCTCCCTGGATCTGCTCCTCGTGACTGCTGCTTTGGAATGATTACCCCTTAGAAAAAACCACAAGCAAACTAATAAACACACACTTGTTACCAACTTTCTTTGGAAATATAATAAAAGTTTCATTTTTAAACACGTAGGAACTTGAAATATCTACAATGGGGCTATTGTTCATTCTGAATATGATAGTAAAAAGTTCTTCAATACTGCGCCACCTTGGGCTGTTGACCCCCCTATACTTTTCGTAAATTGTACACGTTTTCTAAGGCTCACATATTCTTACCGATTTTTGCAAATTTGGAATCGCGCAAAAGCGGTGATTCTTTTGACATATTTATGGTTATTTTAGTATTTTTTTTTATTGAGTTTCAGTTGTCATTGACACATGTAGCCCTTTATTTATAGTTAATCAACACGAAGAGCCTGAACAAGAGGCCCCAACTTGGAAATCTGTGTTTTTCATAATTCGCACAAGTTCATATTAAGACAGGATATCATGTAATATTATGCTTGTAGTTTTTTTTTTAAGTGACGAGGTTGCATTCTTTTCACAAGAGGCAGTATACTGCTTGTTTACTAATTCTTCGGAAAAAATTTCCACTTAAATTGATTTTGACAAGACTATGTAATTAAATTTTTTTTTTTAGCTCAATAAAATTGTTTTTCACCATTGAGTTGTGTAATCCGTTTTCTTCCAAACAGTATTAAGTTTTTTTTTTTTTTTTTTTAGTTGCTCAGTGGACTGGCGCGATGAAAGTTTGCTATCAAAGACTTATATTATGTATATATTTTTCTTTGGGCTGATTTTGCCTCTTCTGGCCATTATTATAGCCTATAGTAGAATAATTGGTGCAGTCAAGAAGGTAAATTATATATTATTCTTTTTAAGTATTTCTTTCTCATTTACTGAGAATGGTAAATGAATAGCAAAAGAGGAGAAAAAAACCCAAGGAGCTTAAGACCAACCGCTATTGCTAAGAATTCAAGAAAACAGCAAAAATCACCCAGGTCAGAGGGAGTCCAGGGAACCAACCTTTGGGTTTGAGAAGGTATTTTTTTTTTGGAAAAAGAAAAGAACAAACAAGAGAGTAATTATTTTAGGTGAACTGTAGGAGAAATCTAAATAACTCTAAATGTCATTAAGATAAACTTCTAATAATAGTATTTGATGAAACACATTTTTACGCTCTATAAATTACCTCTAAAATGAAAAATCAACAAATACTAGTGTCAGGAATGGTTCTAAGAGCTTTAAAGGGCACAAAAAATATTTCTACATTTAAAAGTTTGTTCAATAAATGTTTCTACTTTTAAGAGTTCACAAGTTTTAAAATAGTTTCCTTACAGTGCATGCTTGAAACCACATGATCAAGCTAAGCAAATTATTGATGGTAGAAAACTGTAGATAAAGACCAATCCGAAACAGGACCAGAAAAATTTATGCAAAATCCAGGTAAAATAAGTCAGTAAATTATGGGACAAAAGATAACATAGCGTGTGAAAAAAAAGTTGGCCGAAGATTTCTCCAATATTAAAATTTTTTGTTGGTGGCGACTCTCGCAGTATTATTCGGTCAATCTATATATATAAAAATAAGTTGTCTGTCTGTGTGTCTGTCTGTCTGTCAGGTGACGTCATGTTTCTGTGTCGACTGACGTCAAGAAGTTAGTTGTCGTCATTTTTGCTATGACGGTGACGTCATTAAGGATATTTAAGACATATATGTTCACGTAGAAATCTATTAATGTTTAAGTTTAAAATGACTGATGAACTTACAATGGCAAAAGCCGATGAAGATGCTCAAATAGTTGCCAAAAAACTTGCTGCTGATCTTTTTTTTTTCTTTTCTGCACGCTTTCTTTTCTGAGAAAGTCAGAAAAGAAAGCGTGCCGAGGAATCAAAAGAACAGCAAGGAAATGAATGCTTGCCTGAAAAATTCTAATTTATGGGCACACGTAAAAATATTAAAATTAACTACAAATATGCGTGTCCGATTGCAAAACGATGACTCTGGTCAAACATTTTCAGATCAATTGCTGGCAATTGGAAACGGAAAGCTCCCAGTAGACTCAATTTCAGGACGTATACAACTACCTGCTGATTTCTGTAATTTAGTGACGTCCAAAAATGAATTGATTGAAAAAGTATTTCCGAATATTCGAAAAAATTATAAGAAATAATAAATGGCTAAGTGAAAGAGCGATTCTCGCACCCAAAAATATAGACGTCTACGAAATCAACAATATTGTTTTGACCAAGATTCGAGACCAGGCAGTCCTTTACAAGTCAGTCGACACAGTTTTGGAACCAAATGAAGCGGTTAATTATCCATCTGAATTTTTAAATTCCATAGATCTTTCAGAGTTTCCACCACACGTGCTACAACTAAAAATAGGCGTACCAATAATACTTTTAAGAAATATCAACCCACCAAAGCTTTGCAATGGCACGCGACTTGCCGTAAAAAAAACAATGGAAAACCTAATAGAGGCCACAATCTTGACAGGGCCTTTTGAGGGTGAGGCTGTTCTTATTCCTCGCATTTCCGTGATTCCAACGGATCTGCCTTTTCAATTTAAAAGATTGCAATTCCCAATTCGATTAGCATTTGCAATCACCATTAACAAAGCTCAAGGTCAATCATTAGAAAAATGTGGTATAGATCTTAATACTGATTGTTTTTCCCATGGACAATTGTACGTTGCATGTTCGAGGGTCGGTAAACCTGACAATCTATTTATACGGCTTTGTATATGCACAGACAATGGGAAAGCCAAGAATGTTGTATATTCGCAAGACTTTGGTCAAACATTTTCAGATCAATTGCTGGCAATTGGAAACGGAAAGCTCCCAGTAGACTCAATTTCAGGACGTATACAACTACCTGCTGATTTCTGTAATTTAGTGACGTCCAAAAATGAATTGATTGAAAAAGTATTTCCGAATATTCTAAAAAATTATAAAAATAAAAACCTGACAATCTATTTATATGCAGCGACAATTGGACAGCGAAGAATGTTGTATATTCGCAAGTTTTACGCAGTTAATTTGTATTGTATCTATTTATCTATCTATCTATATAAAAACGAGTTGTGTGTATGTATGTTTGTTTGTTTGTAAAAAGAGCGTTTGCATATGACGTCATTATTAGTACATAACCCACCAAAGCTTTGCAATGGCACACGACTTGCCGTAAAAAAAACAATGGAAAACCTAATAGAGGCCACAATCTTGACAGGGCCTTTTGAGGGTGAGGCTGTTCTTATTCCTCGCATTTCCATGATTCCAACGGATCTGCCTTTTCAATTTGAAAGATTGCAATTCCCAATTCGATTAGCATTTGCAATCACCATTAACAAAGCTCAAGGTCAATCATTAGAAAAATGTGGTATAGATCTTAATACTGATTGTTTTCCCATGGACAATTGTACGTTGCATGTTCGAGGGTCGGTAAACCTGACAATCTATTTATACGGCTTTGTATATGCACAGACAATGGGAAAGCCAAGAATGTTGTATATTCGCAAGACTTTGGTCAAACATTTTCAGATCAATTGCTGGCAATTGGAAACGGAAAGCTCCCAGTAGACTCAATTTCAGGACGTATACAACTACCTGCTGATTTCTGTAATTTAGTGACGTCCAAAAATGAATTGATTGAAAAAGTATTTCCGAATATTCTAAAAAATTATAAAAATAATAAATGGCTAAGTGAAAGAGCGATTCTCGCACCCAAAAATATAGACGTCCACGAAATCAACAATATTGTTTTGACCAAGATTCGAGACCAGGCAGTCCTTTACAAGTCAGTCGACACAGTTTTGGAACCAAATGAAGCGGTTAATTATCCATCTGAATTTTTAAATTCCATAGATCCTTCAGGGTTTCCACCACACGTGCTACAACTAAAAATAGGCGTACCAATAATACTTTTAAGAAATATCAACCCACCAAAGCTTTGCAATGGCACGCGACTTGCCGTAAAAAAAACAATGGAAAACCTAATAGAGGCCACAATCTTGACAGGGCCTTTTGAGGGTGAGGCTGTTCTTATTCCTCGCATTCCCATGATTCCAACGGATCTGCCTTTTCAATTTAAAAGATTGCAATTTCCAATTCGATTAGCATTTGCAATCACCATTAACAAAGCTCAAGGTCAATCATTAGAAAAATGTGGTATAGATCTTAATACTAATTGTTTTTCCCATGGACAATTGTACGTTGCATGTTCGAGGGTCGGTAAACCTGACAATCTATTTATATGCAGCGACAATTGGACAGCGAAGAATGTTGTATATTCGCAAGTTTTACGCAGTTAATTTGTATTGTATCTATTTATCTATCTATCTATATAAAAACGAGTTGTGTGTATGCATGTTTGTTTGTTTGTAAAAAGAGCGTTTGCATATGACGTCATTATTAGTACATACGGCTTTGTATATGCAGAGACAATGGGAAAGCCAAGAATGTTGTATATTCGCAATTTTTACGTAGTTTGAAACACATATATAAATCTATCTATATTCACAGGTGGGACACAGGGACACAACTACAATGGCGCGTAACTAATATGGCGCGTAACGACTTACGCGCGCAGGGGGGGCTTGGGGGGGCGCGAAGTGCCCCACCAACTAGGTGTTGGGGTGGCGCGAAGCGCCACCCCAACAGCTAGTATATAATAAGAAACTGTTGAGTTGTTATGCAGATTTAAATTTTAAAAAAAATGTTTTTTTTTTAACTGTAAGTAAGGAGCGACATTAAAATTTAAAACGAACAGAAATTATTCCATATATGAAAGGGGTTGTCCCCTCCTCGACGCCCCGCTCTTTACGATAAAGTTTGACTCTTTCTCACAACTCCACGTTTCAAAACAATAGAAAATTTTAGTGTAAAGAGCAAGGTGTTGAGAAGGGGACAACCCCTTTCATATACGGAGTAATTTCTGTTCGTCTTAAGCTTCAATGTCACTCCTTACTTGCAGTTAAAAAAAACATATTTTGCTTATTCAATTTCTAAACGTTTAATGCATGTTTTGATTCTGGCTCACCACACATGAATAATTAAAATAAAATGTGTATATTAATTTTTTGTTTTTTTTTTGGCTAAATGGCTTTCTCATAGTTTTGATATGACAATTTTGATAATACAAAGTTGTGGAAGAAGAGGCCTAGTTGACCTGCAATTTTTGGCTACTTAAAAAGGCAACTAGAGCCTATATTTTTTTACGAACGTCTTTATTAGTAATAAATATACGTAACTTACGAATTAACTTAAGTAACAAACTTCTATATTTGTATATTTTTATTACGCATATGAGGGGGTTCGCCCCCTCTTCAATACCTTGCTCTTTTCGCTAAAGCTTGAATTTTGTCTAAATTCTTTAAGAATGACCCCTGAATCGCAAAGGCCATAAAATAAATAGTTGAAATTACTAAGAAATACTTTAGCGCAAAGAGCGAGGTATTAAGGAGGAGACAAAACCCCTTTTATACGTAATAATTTCTATTTCTATATATATATATATATATATATATATATATATATATATATACTAGCTGTTGGGGTGGCACTTCGCGCCACCCCAACACCTAGTTGGTGGGGGCGCTTCGCGCCCCCCCCAAAGCCCCCCCGCGCGCGTAAGTCGTTACGCGCCATAATAGTTACGCGCCATTGTAGTTGTGTCCCTATGTCCCACCTGTGAATATAGATAGATAGATATATATATATATATATATATATATATATATATATATATATATATATATATATATATATATATATATATATATGGTTTTAACTACGTAAAACTTGCGAATATACAACATTCTTTGCTGTCCCATTGTCTTTGCATATAAATAGATTGTCAGGTTTACCGACTCTTGAACATGCAACATATAATGGTCCATGGGAAAACAATCTGTATTCAGATCTATACCTCATGATTCTAATGATTGCCCTTGAGCTTTGTTGATGGTGATTGCTAATCGACCATTCCCTGTCCCGGTGTCCCGGTCGTCATTTATATCCCCCTGTTTCCCCCGGTGTCCCCGTTGTAGTTGTGTCCCTGTGTCCCGGTCGTCATTTATATTCCCTGTGTCCCGGTCGTCATTTGTATCCCGGTGTCCCGGTCTGTATATACATTCGTTTTTTAGTTTTGTTTTTCTCCTTTATTTTTTTCCTTTTTTTTTTTTTTTTAGTTAATTTAGATTTTTAGATTTTTTAGTTTTTTTATTAGTTTTTAGTTTTTTTTTCTTTTTAGTTTTTTTGTAGTTTTTACCTTCTTTTTGGTTTTGTTAGTTTTTTTTTTTACTTATGTCCTGGTCGTCATTTATACTCCCTGTGTCCCGGTGCTTTGTTGATTGCTAATCGAACATTCCTTTTGTCCTGGTCGCTTTCTCTTTGAGTGTCGTCATTTATTTTTTTCTTTTTTAGTTCTTTTAGTTTTTACCTTTTTTAGTTTTTTTTAGTTTTTTAGATGAAATTTTTTTTTAGTTTTTCCTTTTTTTCTTTTTAGTTTTTTATTGGTTTTTACCTTTATTTTAGCTTATTTTTCAGTTTTTTCCTTTTTTTTAGTTTTTTTTTTATTTTTTATTTTTTTTAGTTTTTTACCTTTTTTTAGTTTTTTTAGTTTTTTTAGTTTTTTAGCTTTTTTACTTTTTTTTATTAGTTTTTAGTTTTTTTTGTAGTTTTTGCCTTTTTTTTAGTTTTTTCAGTTTTTTTTAGTTTTTTATTGGTTTTTACCTTTATTTTAGCTTATTTTTCAGTTTTTTCCTTTTTTTTAGTTTTTTTTAGTTTTTGGTTTTTTTAGTTTTTTACCTTTTTTAGTTTTTTTAGTTTTTTTAGTTTTTTAGCTTTTTTATTTTTTTTATTAGTTTCTAGTTTTTTTTTGTAGTTTTTGCCTTTTTTTAGTTTTTTTAGTTTTTTAGCTTTTTTATTAGTTTTTAGTTTTTTTTGTAGTTTTTGCCTTTTTTTAGTTTTTTTAGTTTTTTAGCTTTTTTATTTTTTTTATTAGTTTTTAGTTTTTTTTTGTAGTTTTTGCCTTTTTTTAGTTTTTTCAGTTTTGACCTCACCTGATCCAGTTTTTTCAGGTGACGTCACCTGATCCACGATCCACAGATCCACAGACAACTTATTTTTATATATATAGATATATATATATATATATATATATATATATATATATATATATATATATATATATATATATATATATATATATACTTACTGACGACACGACTGCCTGTCCATGGATTATTCTTTATGGTTGATTGTGTATGGCTATGCTGTTTGACCTATGTGATTGTATGGATGAGTAGGGTTAAGGCCTCATTCAAGTGCTGATCTATATTAATCACTAATGTAGGAAAAGAGTCCTCCTTTTCTCCTTCTGTCTTTTTTTTTTTAATGTGTTTGTGCTGTTGCATTGGTGATTTCTCTCTTCATTATATATATATATATATATATATATATATATATATATATATATATATATATATATATATATATATATATATATATATATATATATATATATATATATATATATATATATATATATTATATCTCGTTCTTTTTTTGTTTTTGTTCACTAATTTTACCCCCTCTTCTATTTTAATGTCCGTTTTAATTCTTATTTTTTAACCTGTGTCCATGGTATTTTTTTTTAAGTTAAGTTCGACCAATTTTTATCTTTTAACTTTTAATTGAATTTTTACAGTAAAATTATTAATGCACAAATAATTGTTCAATCTGATTTTTCTTTTTCGTCATTGTTGTTGTCTTTTTGCCAGTTTTCGTGTTTTCATATGATATTTTGACTCCGAATTCCGAATTTGGCCTTTTCTGGGCTATATATATATATATATATATATATATATATATATATATATATATATATATATATATATATATATATATATATATATATATATATATATATATATATATATATATATATATATATATATATATATATATACTTACTTATACTTACTGACGACACGACTGCCTGTCCATGGATTATTCTTTATGGTTGATTGTGTATGGCTATGCTGTTTGACCTATGTGATTGTATGGATGAGTAGGGTTAAGGCCTCATTCAAGTGCTGATCTATATTAATCACTAATATAGGAAAACGGTCTTCCTTTTCTTCTTCTGTCTTTTTTTTTTTTTAATGTGTTTGTGCTGTTGCATTGGTGATTTCTCTCTTCATTATGAATATATATATATATATATATATATATATATATATATATATATATATATATATATATATATATATATATATGTATATATATATATATATATATATATATATATATATATATATATATATATATATATATATATATATATATATATATATATATATATACATATATATATATATGTATATATGTATATATATATATATATATATATATATATATATATATATATATATATATATATATATATATATATATATATATATATATATATATATATATATATATACATATATATATATATATATATATATATATATATATATATATATATATATATATATATATATATATATATATATATATGTATATATGTATATATATATATATATATATATATATATATATATATATATATATATATATATATATATATACATATATATATATATATATTTATATCTCGTTCTTTTTTTGTTTTTGTTCACTAATTTTACCCCCTCTTCTATTTTAATGTCCGTTTTAATTCTTATTTTTTAACCTGTGTCCATGGTATTTTTATTTAAGTTAAGTTCGACCAATTTTTATCTTTTAACTTTTAATTGAATTTTTACAGTAAAATTATTAATGCACAAATAATTGTTCATTCTGATTTTTCTTTTTCGTCGTTGTTGTTGTCTTTTTGCCAGTTTTCGTGTTTTTATATGATATTTTGTCTCCGAATTCCGAATTTGGCCTTTTCTGGGCTTGCGGTAGTGATTTTTTAACATCTTATCTTACCAGCCCCATAGAGATCATAAAACTAATCTAACTCCAGAATAAAGGCTCTAAAGCGTAATGAAAAATTTTAATGAATGAACTTGAAACTACATTACCAATGAAAAATGTTTTAAGCCATTTCTCTTTACTTATTGTTGTTTTCTTTTCTTTCGCTAGTGGTCATCTCCAGAAGCTGAGAACCAGGTTTTCTCTTATGTTACCTGTTTTCTCTTAAGTTACCTTGTCTAATTCCTTGGCAATCATTGACGCTAGTGATTTCAAGGACATCTCTGCAGATAAAAGTGATGATGACTTTTTTGAGTCTCACGATATGGAACTTGGAGTTAAAAGTGAAGATAAAGATCCTAACAGTGCATTCCTTCCAAGCAATGAAAGTACTGTCGACTAGGGAGTATCTGAGCTTGAGTCTGATTTTGAAGATGATATACCTCTAGCCAAGCAGGCTCGAATATTGCAAGTGACCTATGAAACGACCCAAATAGATAAAAGGGAGGGAAAACACGAGGCTTCAGACTCACTTGGGTTCAGTAAGAGATGAAGTTATCTTTACTAACCATTTTGTTTGAAAACCAGAAGAGTGGTTCACAAAATATTCCCCAGTCTTTTTTCGAGTAGACGGCGTAAGCCAAAAACTAAACCTATATAAAAGATTCACAAGAGCCTGAATGTTACTAATGACAAACTTAAGAAATGTTTTGGAGTTGTAACATTGAAGGGTAATTTCAAATATCCTCAAATCGAAATGTACTGGAAGGCACTGTAGCGTGAAAACCAGATGTCAGAAAACATTGGAAAAAACCGTTTCTTCACGCTAAGAAGCAATTTAAAATTTGTTGTCGATGAAGAAATTTCTGAAAACATTAAGAAGAACAATCAGTCGTGGAGAATTCAGTTAGTTATCGACCGTTTCCGTACCTTTTGCTTTTTCTTCCGAATGACAAAAATTGTTTAATTCATGAGCAGATGATCCTATTTTACGAAAAAACCTCACTAAGGCAGTATGCACCCAATAAGCCAAACATTTTCGTCCTCAAAAACTTTGTTTTGGCTAATTCGAATCGTTTATACTTGACTTCGAGATTCATTAGGGTGTTACTACGGCTCCTGAAACTATGCGATGCCATTATCTTGCAGGTGGAATCGTAATCAGGCTATCTCAAACTCTCCCACCCAGATATAGCCTTAGCTTTGACACATTTTTAACTGAACAAAACCATTCGACCTTCTGTGCGAAATGTAGATAAATGCAACTGGTAAAATCATTCGAAATAGATTTGGAAAAGAGACCATACCTCTGAAGCCAAAAAAAAAAAAATTAAGAATACAGGGAGAGGGTAGAGCGTTGCATTTGTGCGAGAATATCGAAAGCTAGCCGTCATAGAATTGTTTGATATAAGAATGGTGACACTAGCCTCAAATTGCAAGGCAGTAGAAGAAGAGACAACAGTGGAAAGATGAGACAAAAATCAGGGGAAGCAGATCACAATCTCTAGCCCAAGGTTTGTAGCTGACTACAACAAGTAACAGGGTGGAGTGGACATTATTTTTAACAATGTGCACTCTTTTTCAAGTTCAATAGCAAAACCCCTTTTTACGCTTAGAATTCCACTGTTTAAAAAGTTTTCTTAAATATTACGTTTTCTTAATTAAGGTCTTTCTACTTAATCAAATCTTACTTTTTTTTTTAAAAATTGCGCCTTTCTCTTGAACAAATATTCGAAACACAAATTTAACTGAACAAAAATCAAAAATATTTGAATTAAGACTCAGAAAAATTTTATATCTATTTTCGCTTGACAAAAAATTGGAAATCTGGGTGTTCTCTTGACAAAATTAGAAATATGGGGGAACTTTACAACAAAAATTAAGAAAAAAAAATTGAGAGCGCAAATAGTAACTGGCTTGAAAAACCTATATGAAAATTGGAAATCTGTGTCCTGCTGGACAAAAATTGAAAATAGTGAAAAATTCACAATGTAAAAACAGGGGATTTAAAACTGACTGAATGGAAGAAAGACATAAAATCTCAACAAAAAGGATGATTTTTGACATCTTACGGACAAATAGGAGAAAAGCAAAAAGCCTCGACAACAGTGAAAATTTTTGAAAGCTTCCTCACAAAAATTTAAAAGTTTGAATTTCTCGAATAAAGATTGAGATTTTTGAAAATTCTACGACAAAATCGGAAGAAAAATCCGAAATAAAAATGACCAAAATTGAATAGAAAATTGTGAAAAAAATTGGAAAGACAGAGTCAAGTGAGCAATACAATTCGCAATCTTGAACTTTTTACTGTTAAAAATTTCATACCTTTGAATAAATTCAACAAAAGATGGAAAATATGTGAAAACACATTTGGTCATTCTGACCAACGTGACTTTATGGCAATTAAAGTTAGATCCTTGATTTAGCTGATGTTAAATCATGCTAAGTTACATTCGGTTCGGTTCAAATTAGGTGAATATCAGTTTATTTGGCGCGTCAACTTAACCTATATTGAGATTACTATAGCCATCAAAATGATGGATCTAATTTCAGTGGTAAATCAATTTTATGACTAAGCATGATCGAATATATTTTTACAAGTTTTCAATTTTTAGTTGATTCATTCCACAGGTCTTCAAATTTTTTTGAAGAAGTTGTAACATATTTTTGTGTTAATTAATTTGAATAGTGATTTCGTCTTTTTCTAATTTTCAAAATCTTTTATAATTTTCCATTTTGCTTAAAAAATTTCAAAGATTTTCCTATTTCCTATTCCTCTTCTTAAAGTTTTTATTCCTTTTTTGTCGTTATTTTCCGATTATTTTCTATTTTTATGTTGGTGAGGAATTTTTCTTCAATTGTGGCGTAAAGTCATGAAATGAATTGTTTATAAATGGAAAAGTAATACCATTTTCAAGTTTTCTCGAACAAAACAGATTTCCAAGTTTGGGATTTTTTTCTATTTTCTACTTTTGAATTTGTTGTAACTTTTCCTAAATTTCCATTTTTTATTGAGAGGAAAACAGATTTTTAACTTATGTCGAGCAAAAACACAAATTCAAACTTTTCTAAATTGAAAAAAAATTTTTCAATTGTTTTGCCTGTTACAAAGATTTATATTTTTCTCGTGGCGTTTCAAAAGCTGAAATTTTTTTTCAGTTAATTTTGTCCATTACTTTTATTCAAGTAAGAAGTGAAAATTTTACTTGAATAAAGGTTTTACTTGAAAAAATTTGATATTTAAATCCGAAAATTTTTAAGAATAGTGGCAGTTTTTTCTTTCGAAAAGGAGAGTAGAAGTTGTTGAAAATGAGAATTTGATGAAGTAGAAATGCCTTACTTCACGAAATGTTATATTCCAATTCTGAAATTGCTGATATATGTGAATTTCTTGACAAGAAAAAGCTTTTATTAATAAAATCAAAATGAGAAGTGTAAATTGTTAGTTATAGAAAAACTGATGAAAAAATCTGTTTAAATTAGTTAATGAAGTAGGAAAGGCTCACTTGAAAAAACGTGATATTTATCTAAAGTTTGCGAGAAACTGGAATTCTTGATATGAAATGGGTTTTTACAAACCAAATTTGGAAAAGATTAGTGCATATTGTTAAAAATGAGAATTTTAGCGAAGTGGGAAGGTTTTTCGTGAAGAAATATGATGTATAAGTTCTGAAGTTTTTGATAAAAATTCAATTTCTGACATAAAAAGGGTTTTTGTTATTAAAATTCAATAAAAGAAGCGTAAATTTTTAAACATGAAAAAAACTGCGGAAAAAGAAAGCCTTTACTTAGAGACATACGGTATTTAAATCCTGAAGCATGTAAGGAATTAGAAAAGCTTTACTTAAATAAATGTGATATTTATATTTAAACATTTTTAGGAAATTGGAGACTTTCTTTGATGGATGTTATGATGGATAATTAACCGCTTCATTTGGTTCGAGAAGTGTGTCGACTGACTTGTAAATTGGAGTTCTTGACGTGACTGGTTTTTTCTACTAAAATGTGAAAAAGAAGTGAAATTTTAAGAAAATTGAAAAATAAGATGGAGTAGAAAGACTTTCTTTGATGTTTAAATTCAGAAAATTTCAAGAAAAATGGAACTGTTTACATAAAAAAGATTTTTCTATAAAAAAATACAAAATGTTATAAACGAAAAAAATTTTATGTTGAAAGCCATTAATTGAATAAATGTTATATTTTAAATCCTGAAATTTTGAAAGAAAAGTCTAACTCTTGACATGAAAAATACTTTTGCTGTCAAAAATCGAAATAAAGAAGTGCAAGTTGTTACTAAAAAAATGAAAACTTAGATGCACAAAACCTTTACTTGAAGAAATGGGATATTTCAGGTTTTATTACTGAAACTAGAAAAAAAAAAGTATTGAAAAAAGCCAAAAATGATAAATTTTGCTGAATTGGAAAGGGACATATTGTAGAAATAAGATATTCAAATAATGAAATTTTCAGAAATCAAATTTATTGACGCAAAATAAGTATTTTTATGTAAAAATTGGATAAAAAGTAAAATCTGTCAAAATTGGGCTATTAGACAAAGTAGAAAGGCCTTACTTGATGAATTGTAATATTTAAACTATCATGGTCTTAGGAAATATGGAATTCTTGAAATAGAAACTGTTTACTATTGAAAATAAAAAACTGTAAATATAAGAAAAAGAAAAATTTGATAAAGTATAAAGCCTTCAATTGAAGGAGTCTAAAATTCAAATTCTAAAATATTGAACATCTGGCTTAAAAAAGCCAATTGCACACGAAATTCGCCTTCACCCACCCAAAAGCTTGTTTCCGCTATACTACTGCCATTTGCAGCAGCTCATTGCTGAAAATTTTAGTAAAAGCCAAGCACCAGCACATATATTTATGATTGTTTAATGTTTGTTTGTAATTTATTGCGTAATATTTTTAATTCACCAAGTAGTGCGTTTGTTAAACAGTTACTTTTCTTCACTACCGTTTGAAAAGCACCTACTTCAATATCACTCCCTCCCCCCCCCAATAAAAATACTGTAGCTACGCCCTTGCCTGCCACTATTGCGATTACCATTACTACGACAACCACTACTATGACTTCTACTGGTAGAGCTACTATTACTATTTTTATCACTGCTATGACTACAGTGACTAAAAAAAACTAAAAGGTTCCGCAAATATTCCTTATATTAGCAAATAATCAACTCTTATAAACGAAGCTATTCGAAGAAAATTAACTAAGGTACAATAAACGGTACAGCTACATACATTAAACAGTAGCTACATTATACATTAAACGGTAGCTACATTATATGTGATCATAAATATCGTCAAATAGCTATTCAATGTGCCAACAAGCACAGTCACTATCCATAAATAAGCACAACTCAAAAGGAAAAGAAATTCAATAGATTTTCAGTTCAAACTTCAAACGAGCATAAACTACCAAAATAGGAGTACAGCTGAAGCCCCTATGCCTTGTAAAGACCAGACCGTCATTTGCGCTTTGATTAAAGCAAAATACACTTTCAATGTTTTCTCTTTTATGATATTAATAAATTAAAAATTGCTGAGACTCTCAGGAATGATGATTTATCAATATATTAAACTGTCAATCTCCATTTCACTGGTTCTCATCAGTAGATTTGTTATTATGGTGGTTTACTTTTTCTTAACAAATAAAAACGCACAAATCGAAACAAAAATTGTGTTCAATAAACCGCACATGATGGTTTTGTCTTTAAGGGGTATGTGGGACGTTAGCCCCACTAATATTTGTGGTTGGTTTTGTTCGTTTTAAATATTATGTCATATTTATCGTAAATTCTCTTCGTTTTGGGTTTCACTTAGTTATCAAGTGGCACAAACCGGAAAATTATAATATCACCAATCTGTTTAAAATTATGAGGTAGCCAATTTGTTTAAAATTATCAAAATATTGTATTTGGAACTTCCCATTTTCAAAGGTAGTAATGCTGCATGGTGACGTATTCATTCCGAAAGAATGGCGTAAATCGTAATAAATTAATAGTTAATATAGATATTTGTTTTAAAACTTTGTTTATTCTTGATATATGATAAAATTATGTAGAATTATGTATACATGTGCACTATCTATGTTGGTCATTTTGTAGGCGATGGATGTGCCTGAGACCTCAATAATTGTATTCTTATGCCCACATTTCCTAGCTCCTGGAAAACAACCAGATAATTCCAGAAGAAGCTCTAGGCAGGTGGGCTTGATAACAATAGATACATCAAAAGATCAGGTTTTTTACTCTGATCCCAAATATACAAAATTCACATTTAATTTAATCATAACCGCTAAAAGCTACGAGTTTCAAAAAAATTGCTTGATTTTTGAAAAAGCCACGAACTAAAAGCCACCCCCTAAAAGCCAGCCACCCCCTAAAAGCCAAGAACTCCTAATGAATACCTCACCATCGATTCAGAATATTTGAGAACCCCACTGGAGACGTTTCAAGCTCCCATATGCAAAAATACGGAATTTATATTCTTGGCCAGATGAAAGATCACGGAAGCATGTTCATTTATTTTTCCTGGGATGATTGTATCGAACTAATGATCCCAAAAGAGCGTGAATGGGCTCAATCGAATGGAAATCAAGAATTCTAGTGCCCTGTCCAAGTAACGAAAAAGAATAGAGAACCACTGTTAGGGCCAAAATCCTGATTCGTAACACAAAATGGTAGAAGCTTGCACTATCCTCCTGCACAGTCCCTTTAGCTACTTCCGAATGTTGCTAGAGAGTTTAGGACTTTTTGAAGTTCTTCGATTACTATCTTTATATTAACAATTCTCAGAAAAAAAAACATATACACACATCTACTGCCAAAACTTTTTGGGAATATGAAGGATTTCTTATCTAAAAAAAAGTAGTTAGAAAACTAAGCAATGGGGTACTTGAAAGTGTTGAAAACCATGGTAAATAACTCCGGATTCCTTAATGCCTGTGTTACAGTTAATCTTTTTTTTTTATCACAAAACGGATAATATTTTCTTTGTTTTATTTACCACCGTACATAATCAGTTATTATGCTTAAAGAATGGCAACTGCTTAAAGAATAGATTGTGTAAGTCGTATGTCTATTTGCAAATACGGAACATAAGAAACACGTGCATTTAAAGTACACCATTCTCGCAGTCTTGTCTGGTAGATAATGATGATCGATTTTTCGTTTTCATTATTCGTTTGTGTGATTTATATGAGTGCTTTTAGGGAAAGTTACACTTGGTCTTAATTTATGGTATGTTTAAATTTTAGAAAACAAAAACAAATCGCACTAAACTACAATCTCGGCTTACGATAATGATTGGCATTATGGTCATTACATTTTTATTTTCATGGACCCCTTATGCAATAGTATCCCTGCTTGAAGCGTTTGGCGACAAAAGTAATTTGCAACTTCATCCATCATTTGTTACAATTCCATCACTTTTTGCAAAAAGCTCAGTTATCTTTAATCCTCTTGTCTATGCGGGATTGAATACACAGGTAAGTCATACTGATATTTTTAATTCAAATATTTATTAACATAATATAAAATTGATATTATTGAATTTATTCTTTAATGAATATTTTTGTCTATAAACAGTTTTTTTTACAGACTATCTTCAGGAAGGAAAAAATCAGGGCCAAATTCCATATACTGTTCAAAATAATTTCTTTTTAGCTCGATACACACAGCCCAATACTTTTTAAATTTTTGGATCCCTTCCAAATAAAAAAAAATTGCCTGAAACTACATTAAGCGATCTTTTAATTAAAGATTTTCGTTTAGGAGACTGAACTCTTTCCATCAGGCCACTTTCTCTGGTCATAACCATCTTAACCAGCAGGCATCAAAATGTTAATTGACTGAAAGATCTAACAGCAAAAGCCTAACCCAACAAAATGGGAAAATAATGCATGCTTTTATTTAAACCCCACAGTGGTTTGTTACCCTTAAATATACATTTCTAATTTATTAAAATATATATGAAACATAAAAATATAGTACAGTGTGAACTGTCTTTTTTTTTGGTCATCAACAATTTCTTATGATAGGCTCAAATGTTGTAGCGGCCACTCGACTGTGGTTATCCCAATGTTTGTCAGTCAAACGATTCTTCTACTTATTTGTGATGAAATTGATATTGAAAAATGAAATCTCCCACAGAAATGTGGAGATGTACATTGCCTTCCTTAGTAACTAACCAACCCTAGTAAGACCAAATATTTTCATTGCTTGAAGTTAGTGATTTTAGTGAAAGGTTGCTTCGAGAACCAATCAATTGGATCTCAGCTGCAGCATTTTCTTCTTCGAAATGATGCATGACACAAATAAAGAACAGTAGTGACGGCCCTAAACTTCCACAACACAGATAGGGGGGGGGGGGTAAAATTGGAGCTACTCAAAAATCTGAAAGAACCAGGGACAAAACCTTCAGGGCCCTCCCATGTAGGAAACCTTCAAGACAACGGGTCCTAGCAGTCAACTCCAAAGGGTGTATAACATCCAATTTAAGAATCATAGAAAGCAATTCCAACGAAAACCCTAGCGACCAATTCCAGTGCGTGCCAAAGCAACCAATTCTAACGGGTCACTAGCACCCAATTTCACCGGGGCCTTAGAATCGAATCCCATTGAGGCCCTAGCCACCAATTTCAACGGGGGCCATAGCGAGCATTTCCAACAGAGTCTTAGCAAGCATTTTCAGTGGGGCAAGAGCAACCAATTCCAACTGGGGAGCCCCAACGGTCGATTCCAACGGGACCCTAGCATCCAATCCCAACGGGGCCCTAGCATCCAACTTTACTGAGCCCCTAGCAACCAATTTTAACGGGGGGCCCGCTAGTCAAGTAGAGAGTCCCCACTTGTAACTGATAATGAAGTAATCTTGCATGATATGTTAGCTTCATTGCCGATAATTTAATCTCGCGTGACGCGTTTTGGTTTCTGACCTATGTAATCTGGCAACAATAGAATCTTTTACCGTCAGTTGGCTTACTCAAGACCTATTTTGGTCAACTTACCTCAGGAATATATACATAGGATATTTCCTGTTACGTGATCTAGACAAGTCATTGTTTTGATTCCCAAATGGCTTTGTAGAATTCTGTTAGAATACGAGCAGTGTCAATAATTTTTGGTGATAATTTGTTTGTGTCTTCATGTAAGAGACTAGTTTAAGAGGCATTGGGTAGAAAATCCGATAGAAGTACGGTAGTAATTTCTGGCAAAATTTTGGTAGAATTACGAGTACTCTCAATAATTTCCGGTGCTATTTTGTTTATGTCTTCATTTAAGAAACTAGCATCAGTGGCTTTGGTTAGAATTACGGTAGAATTTTGGTACAATTTTGGTAGAATTACAAGTAATGTCAATAATTTCTTGTGATTTTTTGTTTATATCTTCATTTAAGAGACTAGTATCAGTGGCTTTGGATAGAATTACAGTAGAATTATGGTACAATTTTGTTATAATTGCAAGTAGTGCTAATAATTTTTGGTGACAATTTGTTTGTATCTTTATTTAAGGGACTAGTATTAGGGGGTTTGGGTAGAATTACGGTAAAATTTTGGTAGAATTTTGGTAAAATTACGAGTAATTTTAATAGTTTCTGGTGATTATTAGCTTATGTTTTCATATAAAAAAATAGTATCAGTGGCTTTGGATAGAATCAAAGTAGAGTTACAATAGAATTTTGATAGGATAGGCAGTGGGAACTTGTTATTTCATTGTTAGATTGTGAGGTTTCTTCATTGTGATTGTGATTTCTAATGATTTTGTAAATAATTCCCCTTTATTGTTACAAAGAGCATAGAATTAAAAAAAAAACCTTGGACAAGCCTTTTCCTTATCCCGTAAAAATCAAGACCAATACATAGAAATCCAGGTGAAGTCATAGAAATCAAGATCAAACTCTAGAAATCCAGGGCAACCGCTAAATATCAAGACAAATACATAGAAATTATAACCAATGCATAGAAATCCACATGAATCCATAAGAATCAGGTGCAACCATAGCAATTCAGAGCAAACCATAGACATCAATACCAATCCGAAGAACCAATCTTAACCAGTGAATAGAAACCTACGCCAAATCACAAGAATCAAGACTATGCTTCAAGGACAATCTCTAAAAATAAAACCAATACGAAGGAATCAGAAGACCAGTGCATAGAAATCAGGAAACCCATGCATAGAAATCCGGATCAAACCATAGAAATAAATAACAAACTTTGGAAATCTAGATAAGCCCATGCAAATCAAGAGATTAATATGTAGAAATAACAATACGTAAAAGTCCAAAGCGATCCTTGGAAATCAGTACTAATACATAGAAATCAAAACCAAACCATAAAAATTAAGAACACACTGTAGAAATCAATGCTAATACATAGAAATCAAGACCAAACAATAGAAATCAGGACCATACTATACAAACCACAACTAGCCTCTAGATATTGTTACCAATGCATAGAAATCCTAACGAATTCATAAATATCAAGATCAAACAGTAGAAAAAAGGCCATTCTTTTAAAATCAGAACAAAGTCATAAAAATCAAGATAAAACTGTGAAAATCAACAGCAACCCCATGAAAATGATAAACAATGCATAAAAGTCCAGACGACCCGCAAAAATCAAGAAATCAATATGTAGAAATCTAGAACATTCCATAGAACTAAAGACCAATACATAAAAATCAAGACCAAACCATAGAAATCATGACCAACTGTAGAAATCATGACCAATGCATAGAAATCCAGACCAAACGATAGAAATTAAGACCAAACCGTACAAATATAGACAAGCCCATGGAAATCAAGACCAAATCGTAGAAATGAAGAGATCAATATGTAGAAATCTAGAGCAACCCTATAGAAATCAAGATCAATACTTAGAAATTTAGAGAGATAGATACTAAAACGTCCAGAAAAGATCAGTAGGTTAGGAAAACCTAACCTACACACTATAGGTTAGGTTAGCTTACATGACGTACCAGCTAACCTAACCAACCATGTGTAGATTAGGTTAGGCTAACCTAATAGCACGTAAAAAAAAGGCTGAATCTTTAAAAATGGTGTGAGTCTGCATGAAATACCCGTAGGAACCACATTGTTTTTCTAGCTGTTGAAATAAGTCAACTGAAGGTATACAGGCTGCGACAAGCTGTTCAAGGGTATCTGGGTTAGTCATAGGTTGATTGTTGGGTCCCATGTTGTGGAAGGCTTGTACTTTTAGCGGTCAAGTGTCTGGTTTTATGTGTTTGTTCGTCTGACTCTGTGTGTTTGTTCGTGTCGGACTCTGTTTGTTTGTGTGTGTTTTCGTCCATCTCTCTCTGTGCCTGTCCGTCTGACTGTGTGTTTGACTGTCTCTGTATCTGTCTCTGTACGTTTGTGTGTCTGACTCTGTTTGATTGTGTGTGTTTTAATATTTTTCTCTCTCTCCGTTCCTGAGTGTTTGGCCGTCTCTATGTCTTTCTTTGTGTATTTGCGTGTCAGACTGTGTGTATTTGCCTGTGTTTTCTCCCCCCTCCCCTCTCTCTCTCTCTGAGCCTCTGTGTCTAACTGTGTGTTTGGCTGTCTTTGTGTCTGTCTTGGCACGTTTGTATGTCTGACTCTGTGTTTGAGTATGTTTTTGTCTTTTTATCTCCGTGTCTGTATGTCCAACTGAGTGTTTGCCCGGGTCTTTGTGTGTTTTTGGGCATTTGTGTGTCTGTCTGTGTGTGTGTTTTTGTCTCTCTCTTTCTCCGTCGCTTTGTGTCTGACAGTGTGTTTGTATGTATTTATGTTTGTCATTGCATTGTGTGCCTGACACTGTATGTTTGTGTGTGTTTTTGTCTCTCTTTCTCTCTGTAATTGTGTGTTTGACCATGTGTTTTCCTGTCTCTATGTCTGTCTTTGTGTGTTTGTATATGTGTTTATGTGTGTAACTCTGTGAGTTTGTGCATCTTTTTGTCTCTCTCTCCTTGCCTTTATTCCTTACTATGTGTTTGCCTGTCTCTGTGTCTGTGTGTTTTTATGGCACTTGGTATTAACCAAGTGACGTATAGCAATCGCCAATTCTGTCGGTTTGTCTGTCTGTCTGTCGGTCTGTCTGTCTGTCGGTCTGTCTGTCGGTCCCGGTTTTGCTACTTTAGGCACTTCCAGGTAAGCTAGGACGATGAAATTTGGCAAGCGTATCAGGGACCGGACCAAATTAAATTAGAAATAGTCATTTTCCCGATTTGACCATATGGGGGGAGTAGGGGCCCGGTTAATTCGCAAAAAATAGAAAAAATGAAGTATTTTTAACTTATGAGCGGGTGATTGGATCTTAATGAAATTTGATGTTTGGAATGATATTGTGTTTCAGAGCTATTATTTTAAATCCCGACAGGATCTGATGACATTGGGGGGAGTTGGAGGGGGAAAACCTAAAGTCCCGGTTTTGCTACTTTAGGCACTTCCAGGTAAGCTAGGACGGTGAAATTTGGCAAGCGTATCAGGGACCAGACCTGATTGAATTAGAAATAGTCGTTTTCCTGATTTGACCATCTGGGGGGGGGGGCGGTTAATTCGGAAAAAATAGAAAAAATGAAGTATTTTTAACTTATGAGCGGGTGATTGGATCTTAATGAAATTGATGTTTGGAATGATATTGTGTCTCAGAGCTCTTATTTTAAATCCCGACCGGGTCTGATGACATTGGGGGGAGTTGGAGGGGGGAAACCTAAAATCTTGGAAAACACTTAGAGTGGAGGGATCGGGATGAAACTTGATGGGAAAAATAAGCGCAAGTCCCAGATACATGATTGACATAATCAGAACTGATTCGTTCTCTTTGGGGTAGTTTTTTTTTTGGGGGGGAGTAATTCTTAAAAATTAGAAAAATGAGGTATTTTCAATTTACGAACGGGTGATCGGATCACAATGAAATTTGATGTTTAGAAGGAAATCGTGTCTTAGAGCTCTTATTTTAAATCCCGACCGGATCTGGTGATGGGGGCGGGGAGTTGGGAGGGGGAAACCTAAAACTTGGAAAACACTTAGAGTAGAGGGATCGGGATGAAACATGGTGGGAAAATTAAACACAAATCCTAGATAGATGATTGACATAAACGGAACGGATCCGCTCTCTTTGGGGTAGTTGGAGGGGGAGTATTTCTGAAAAATTGAAAAAAATGAGGTATTTTTAACTAACGAACGGGTGATCGGATCTCAATGAAATTTGATATTTAGAAGGATATCGTGGCTCAGAGCTCTTATTTTAAACCCGACCGGATCTGGTGACATTGGGGGGGGGGGGGAGTTGGGAGGGGGAAACCTAAAACTTGGAAAACACTTAGAGTGGAGGGATCGGGATGAAACTTGGTGGGGAAAAAACACGAGTCCAAGATACTTGATTGACATAACCAGAACGGATCCGCTCTCTTTGGGGTAGTTGGGGGAGGGGGTTAATTCTGAAAAATTAGAAAAAAGGAGGTATTTTTAACTTACGAACGGGTGATTGGATCTCCATGAAATTTGATATTAGAATTATATCGTGTCTCAAAGCTCTTATTTTAAATCTTGACCGGATCTGGTGACATTGGGGGAAGTTTGGGGTGGGGAAACCTAAAATGATGGAAAACGCTTAGATTGGAGGGATTGGGATGAAACTTGGTTGGAAAAATAAGCAGAAGTCTTGCATACGTGATTTACATCATTGGAACGGATCCGCTCAATTGCGGGGGGGGGGTAATTCTGAAAAATAAGAAACAATGACGTATTTTTAACTTACGAAGGAGTGATCGGATCTTCATGAAACTTCATATTTAGAAGGATCTCGTAACTCAGATCTCTTATTTTAAATCTCAACCGGATCCAGCGTAATTGGAGGGGGGCAGTTGAGGGGAACCAGAAATCTTAGAAAATACTTAAGAGGTGAGATCAGGATGAAACTGGATGGGAAGAATCAAAACCTGTCTAAGATACGTGACTGACATAACTGGACCGGATCTGCTCTCTTTGGTGGAGTTGGGGGGGGGGGTCGGTAATTTTGAAAATTGAGGCATTTGTAACTTACGAAAGGGTGACCAGATCTTAATCAAATTTGATATTTAGAAGGATCTTGCGCTTTAAAGCTCTAATTTTAAATACCGATCAGATCCTGTGACATTCGGGGGAGTTGGAGGGGGAAACCGGAATTCTTGGAAAACGTGAAAATTGGGGTATTTTTATTTTACGAACAGGTGATCGGATCATAATGAAATTTGATATTTAGAAGGAATTAATGTCTCAGAGCTCTTATTTCAAATCCCGACCAGATCTTTTGACATTGGGGGGAGTTGGAGGGGGAAATCTTGGAAAAACACTTGGAGTGTAGGAATCGGGATGAAGCTTGATGGATAGAATAAACAAATGTCCTTGATACGTGATTGACTGAACCATACTGGATTCGCTTTTTTGGGGGGGAGTTGAGGGGAAGGGTTCAGTGATTTGGTGAGTTTGGTGCTTCTGGACGTGCTAAAACGATGAAAATTGGTAGGCGTGTCAGGGAGCTTCACAATTTGACTTGATAAAGTTGTTTTCCCAGATTCGACCATCTGGGGGGCAAAAGGGAGAGGAAAAATTAGAAAAAATTAGGTATTTATAACTTACGAGTGGGTGATCGGATCTTAATGAATTTTGATATTTAGAAGGACTTTGTGACTCAGAGCTCTTATTTTAAATCTTGACCGGCATTAAGCCTCTTATTTTCCTTTTTAAATCAATCTATTGATTTATAGAATTTTGCTAGAGCTCATACCATATGATCTCTTGGCTCTTAGCTCTTCTTGCCTCGTCACAAGTGCCATATGAGCTCTTAGCTCTTGTTCTGTCTTACTGAGTGTGCCTGTCTTTGCTTTTTGTCTCTCTCAGCATGATTTTTGTGAGTTCATCTGGATTTCTTTGAGCTGGTCATTATTTCTATGGGCTTGTCCTAGATTTCTACATATTGTATTGACCTTTTAATTTCTTCGGACTGGTCTTGATTTTTATTAGTTTGTCTTGATTTCTAGGGTCTGGTCATGGTTAGTATTCATTGATCTTGATGTTTAGATATTGCCCATGATTTCTTCAGATTTTTGTTTTAGTGGTTGACCTTAATTTCTACAGTTGGTCTAGACTTCCATGGTTTGGCCTTGATTTCTATGTATTGGTCTTGATTTCTAGGATTGTTCTGGATTTCTACATATTGATCTCTTGATTGTTGCGAGTTCGTATGAATTTCTATGCATTTATAATGATTTCTGTGGGATTGCTCTAGATTTCTATATATTAACCTTCTGATTTCTTCGGATTGGTCTTGACTGTTAGAGGTTGGCCTTGTTTTCTACAGTTTGGTCTTGATTTATATGAGTTTTTCTGGAATTCTAGGTCCTGGTCATGACTTAGATGCAATGATTTTGATTTTTAGTTGTTGACCTTAATGTTTTCGGATTGGTCTCGATTTTTAGAGGAGGACCTTGATTTCTGGAGTTTGATCTTGGTTTTTACGTTTTGGTCTCGATTTCTAAACAGCAGTTTGCAATGACTTCTAAGGATTTTCTGGATTCCTGCATGTTTATTTCTTGATTTCGACGGCATAGATTTCATCTCTTTAGTTTGGTCTGTATTTCTAGGGTTAACCCTGATTTTTATTATTTTGTGTGGATTTCTACAAATTCCTTATGATTTTTATGGATTTGTTCAGATTTCTATGCATTGGTTATGATTTTAATGAACTAGTCTTGATTTTTGGTGTTTGGTCCTGATTTTTTTTTTTATTTACTTGGGTTTGAATCCATTGGTCCTGATTTCTTGCGATTGTTCTGGATTTCTACATCTTGGCCTATCGATTTTCGGGAATTGGTCCTTATTTCTATGGTTTGGTCTGGATTTCAGTGCATTGGTCTCTTTATTTCTATGGTTTGGTCTGGATTATATGGCTTGTTCTGGATTTCTACATAAGGATCTTTTGATTTCTTGGGGTTGGTCATAATTTTTAGAGATTGACCTTGATTTCTACAGTTTAGACTTGATTTTTAGGTTTTGGAGTGAATCTCTATGCACTGGCCATGATTTCCAAAGATTATTCTGTATTTCTACATATTTATGTTCTGATATCATTGAATTAATGTTGATATCCATGGTTTCGTCTGGATTTCTAGAGTTTGCCCTAATTTTTATGAATTTGTCCGGATTTCTGTGCATTGTTTATGATTTTTATGAGTTCCACTGGATTTCTATGCATTGGTTATGATTTCTATGGGATTTTTTTGGGTTTCTATTGACCGGTTTTGATTTTTACAGTTTCATCGTGATTTCTATGGTTTGGTCCTAATTTCTATGTATTGGTGTGATTTCTAACGATAATTCCGGATTTCTACATATTCATCTCTTGATTTTTGTGAGTTTGTTTGGATTTCTATGAGTTTACCATAATTTCTATGAAGTTGCTCTAGATTTCTACATATTAAATGCTTGATTGCTCTGTTTTTGTCGTGACTTTTAGAGGTTGGCGTTGATTTCTTCAGTTTGATCTTGATATTTACGAATTTTTCCGGATTTTTAGGACCTGGTCATGATTTATAAGTAATGGTCTTGATTTTTAGATGCTGTTCTTGATTTCTTCAGATTGGTCTTGTTTTTTAGACGTTGACCTTCATTCCAAGAGTTTGGTCTTGATTTTTATGGCTGGGTTTGGGTTGCTATTCATTGGTCATGATTTCTAGAGTTTGGTCATGATTTATATAGTTTGGCCTTGATTTCTTTGTATTGGCCGTGCTTTCTAGGGAATATTCTGGATTTCTACATATTGATCTCTTGATTTCTACGGCATGATCTCGATGTCTTTGGCTTGTTCTGGATTTCTAGGATTGACCCTAATTCTATGATTTCTATGGATGCTTATGATTTCTATGGATTCTTCCATATTTCTTTGTCCTGGTTATAATTTCTATGGGGTTGCTCTAGGTTTCTACAGTTTGGTCTTGATTTTTTTGATTTTGTCAGGAATTTAAGAGGATGGCCTTGATTTCCACAGTTTGTTCATGATTTTTATGAATTTGTTAGGATTTCTATGCATTTGTCATGATTTTAAGAGGTTACTCTATATTTCTACAGTTTTGTTTTGATTTCTATGGTTTAGTCTTGATTTCCATGTATCGGTATTTATTTTTAAGGATTGGTCTGGGTTTCTACATATTGATCTCTCGGTTTTAGTGAGTTCTATGCATTGATCTCTTGATTTCTATGGCTTGGTCTTGACTTTCATGGAATTGCCTAAATTTCCATGGTTCGGTCTTGATTTCTAGGGTTTGGTCGGTATGTATATGTATTGGTCATGATTTCTAAAGTTTGTTCATAATTTCTATGGCTTTGTCTTGATTTCTAAGGTTTGCTTGGGACTTCTACATATTGATCTCTTGACTTTTGCGACTTCGTCTCGATTTCTATGCACTGATTATGATATCTATGGGCTGCTCTTGATTTCTACAGTTTGGTCTTGGTTTTTATGACCATGTCAGGATTTTAAGAGGATGACCTTGATTTCTACACTTTGGTCTTTATCTTTATGAATTTGTCGGGATTTTGTTTATGTTGATCTTGGTTTATACAGTTTTGTCCTAATTCCTATGGTTTAGCCTTGATTTCTATAGTTTGGTCTTGATTTTTATGGTTTGGTTTTGATGTTTATGTATTGTTATTGATTTCTAAGGATTGTCTGTTTTTTTTTAATATTGATCTATTGATTTTTGCCGGTTCGTCTTTATTTCTATGTATTGGTCTTGATTTCTATGGGGTTGCTCTGGATTTCTATATACCGATCTATTAATTTCATAGTTTGCTGTTTTAGTAGTTTGCTGTTTATTTCTACGGTTTGGTCTGGACTTCTATGTATTTTTTTTCTTGAATTTTATACATTGGTCTCCTGATTCATTCGGATTTTATTGATTGCCCTTGATTTCTAAAGTATAGTCTTGAATTTTATGATTTGCAGGGGATTTCTATGCATTAGTTATGATTTCTAAGGACAAATCTGGATTTCTGCATATTGTTCTCTTAATATCTTCGGATTGGTTTTGATGTCTATGGTTTGGTTTGGATTTCTATGATTGGTCTAATTTTTGTGAGTGCACGTGGATTCCTATGCATTAGTTATGATTTCTAAGTATTACTCCTGATTTTTAAAGGTTACCCTTGATTTCTGTAGTTTGGTCTTGATTTGTATTACTTGACCTTGATTTCTATGTGTTAGTCTTGATTTCTTCAATTTGGTCTTTATTTCTACATGTTGTCGAATAAGGAAAAGGCTTATTCAAGACAGCATTTAAATTTTATGTCCTTTGTTCCCGTTGCAGGTTCCCGTTCCCGTTGCCTATTCTACCAAAATTCTAACCTAATTCCACCGTAGTTCTATCCAAAACCACTGATACTAGTCTCTTTAATATAGAAATAAAGAAATTATCACCTGAAATTACTGACATTACTCGTAACTCTTCCAAAATTCTAACAAAGTTCTGCCGTTATTTTAATGTAATTCTATCCAAAGCTGCTGATGCTAGTCTCTCAAATAAAGACATAAACAAATTGTATATAACATGTTTGACATAACATGTTTGTATAATTTCATGACATTAGCTGTAAAGTTAACAGCATTGGCTTTAGAACAGTCAGGAATGCTTTCGGGGGGGGGGGGGGGGGTAAAATTAAGATTTAAAAATTAGCCCCTATGAGCTATGCCAAGTTTACACATTGCCAAGTTACACACATTTACACATTGAAGCAATATTTAATGTTTTGCTACTCGTCAAAGGTATTTATCAAAGAATTGATGGAGACAAAGTTCGATGTAATTAATACAAGTACCATTAGGGTACTTGTCCATTTTTCATTAGCTCCTTTTCCTAAGGAAGGGGAGTATCCCTATTAAGGCTATAAAATATTGTGATAAAAAATCCCAACTATCTTTTCCCTTAGGCTGTATTGTAATCTTCAAAACATTTCAGATTTTCAGTTAGTTTTCTAACTGTTTTCTTTAACATTACAGTTTATCTGTTCCTCTCATGATGTTCATTCCTCTATACAAGTTTCTTTACATTTCGTATATTTTGAAGTGTCATACTGATCCACAAAAATCCTCTTCGTTTTAACTTCTGTGTTCTAAATATTCAGATCAGGTATTTTAAGTTAGCTACAGTGAAAATCAGAAATTAGTATACTACTCGAGAATTTTGTTTTGATATATGCAACAGTTTTCCACTCGTGTTTGTTGTAGCTCTTAAGTTTATATTCCTTTGGCCATTTACTTGTGAGCCCAAGGGTAGTTAAACTACTCTTTTACAATGAGGAATATACATAGAAATGAAAAAATACGCTAATTAAATACTTTAAATACTTATTAAGAAAAAATAAACAGGTGAAGAGGCAGTTTATTGTTACTCTTTATCACTTCTATTCAATATATTTGAGAGATCTCCAAAGCTACTTTTGATATAGATCTAATTTATTTTCTATTCGGAGTAAATTTTGTTATTGCATTTGTAAAGAGGTATAAATGCTAATCAAAAGGTAGACTATTTTTTTCAAGAGTAACAAGAGTACTGCTATTCTTGTTCACTTCTATTTAATATCTTTGAGAGATTTCTAAAGCTTCTTTTGATATAGATCTAATCACAAATTCACAGCCTGATCTGACCTCTAATTTGAAACGTGCACTGGAGATATATACATCATAGCTCAGCTTGAAAAAGCGAGTGAAATGCAACTTACAAGTTTTAAATTAGTACCTTTAATAAGTGGTTGCAGATTAAGGCAGGCTATTGATGCAAATGATACATCTTTGCTTAAAAGATGTAATGATGTAATATCAAGCTAGATTGATTGTTTAGGCAAAAAATTTAATTATTTTTTCATAAAAGATACCGATTGATCTTTTCCTGTGGTGGCGCAGTGAATTTGACCTTAGCTTGGTAATACGAGACCCAGAGATCGAATCACGCTGCACGAATGCACTGCACGGCCGACGCAAGGACCTTAGTAGTCAAGAAGCGTCGTTAATTCTTAAATAACCGATTGATCTTGAGTGAAGATGATAGCACATAAAATGGCTGTAAATGTGCAAGAATCAGCTTCCAAAATTAAATGAATTGAAACTTGCGGATTTTGAAATCTGCAGCTTGCAAAAACAAGTCAATTGCAATTCGAAAGTTTTAAAATTACAGCTTTCAAGTAGTGATTTCAGATGTAGGTACTGATGCAATGTGACACATTTTCGTGTAAAAGATTGACTGGTGTTTATATCAAGCTAAATTGATTGATTATAAAAAAATAAAAGGATTTTTCATGAAACAATATGAAATGATTTTGATTAAAGTTGATGGCACATGGAATGAATGTAAATATGCCAGGAACTGGCTGGTAAACGTAAATGAAATGAGACTGGCAAATTTTGGATTTGCTACTTTCAAACAGTGATTTCTAATGTAAATGTCGATGCAAAAGGACAAATTTTCAAGTAAAAGACAGCATAATGTTATAGTTAAGATATATTGATTGGTAATGTGAAATATGAAATCGAGTGTCATCAAGGATCTATATTGGTTTGGCACTATATGAGTGGGGGAGAATATAACATACATTAGCTTGCAAACATAAATTAAATGCAACTTGCAATTGTTCAAATTGACAATTTGATAAACTGATTTCAGTTGTCGTTATTGATGCAAAAAGGTTGATTTCAGCTGACACCCGCAAGTAGCGGATGAATTGACATTAAGAGTAGTAAAATTGATCTTGGATGAAAATGGATAATATTATAGGAAAATATTTACGTAAAACTTGGTTTCCATCAAGCCAGACTGATTATTTATGCAAAAGATAAAATAATGTTTCATCAGCGAAGGAAGTGTTGATACAAAATTGTAGATTTTGCATTTGTTGCTAACCTGTTTTTGCAATGTGATTCACGGAGTATTTACATCCTTGTCATCTGCCGTAAACATCAGTCCACATCAATTTGTAGTTTACGTAAATAGTAAACTTACATATCATTGCCTCTTATATCCCAAGATTAAGGCTATGAAGATTCCAATGATGCAGTTTTAACTTCGATGTGACACCGATTTTCGTGAGGCTTAAGCTTATGAGTTTTCTTAAGGTTTTCTTAAGTTTTCTTAAGGGCGTTTCAATTTTTCATCAAAGTGAACATGACGATATTTCAGGGAGTCAGATAATACCATGTTTCACTGAATCAATTATGACACCAAATAGCCTTGTCACAAGATGCATATGTTATATATCAGCTGCATGTAAAGATGCAGTCTCGGTCAAAAATTACATTATATGTTAGTTATAGCTTTTGTTGACTTCAAAAGGTAATAAACGTAATAATTTTCTTTCCAGTTGACCCCTTAAAACCCATCTATAGTGTTTTGGCACCTCATCAGCAGTGTCAAAAAAATTAGGGGATAATAACAAAGAGGGGACATCACTAGTTCCCAGACGAAAGGAAGTTAATTTCCTAGTTTCTGAGGATGACTTTCAGCAATGGTGATTGCAATGTGGCAGTTCTCAGTTGATCCGACACCATTATATGGGGTTTCAGACTATTTTTGGAAATTTCTATTTTGCAACAAGCTGTCATCGTTAAGGTTAACGAAACAATAGTTACTATTCCTGTGGAAACTTCAAATGCCAATTCTTCCTCACTTGACAGTTTTTTACCAAACATATTCTTGAAGCGGAGTGTGATTTAAACATCTTTGTGTTAGGCATAATTTCATGCTGTTTAGATTCATGCTGTTAAAAAAATATAATTATTTCGTTTCCATTTAACGCTCTTTACAAATATCATAACACTGCCATTATAATTGTGTCTCAGCCCCACCCACCTTATAGCTTACTATAGTCTCTGGCTATATGAAAAGAATTTTCAGATTTTTTTTTTGGATTGAAAGCATTTTCGTTTCATATTTTGAGCCAACTGTTACCAAAAAATAAGCACAAAAATAGCACAAACTCACAAACCACTCAAATTTTGAAAAAACTTGCCCTTACAGAAATAAATGACATTTCTGGAGCAATTAAGCCTATTCAATAAAACAATTCCTTCTAGATATTTAATCTGCCATTTACATGTGTATATTTAAAGCTTCATAAGACACTAATTGTTCAACGAATACTCAAAGTTAGTATATATATATATATATATATATATATATATATATATATATATATATATATATATATATATATATATATAAAGCAAAGATTTCATTATATCTTAAACCTATGTAAAATATAACGAACTTCTGGAGAAGTGCAAGAAAAACTGCAACTCTGTTTTACTAAGACAACATTATTCCAGTTAATGTCATCGACGGTTAACCGAGGTAGGAATAGCCAACCTCTTTCGTTTTTTATATTAAGTAATTCTTCCTTTTCTGTTCAACCAAATTCAAGAATGATGAGAATACCTTTTCGACGGCAAACCTTCAATTAGGTTTTCAAACAGTGAAAGTAACTGAAAGTAAGGAGCGACATTAAAACTTAAAACGAACAGAAATTACTTCGTATATGAAAGAGGCTGCTTCCTCATCAACGCCCCGCTCTTTACGCTAAAGTTTTTTACTGTTTTAAAAAGAAGAATTGAGAGAAAGAGTCAAACTTTAGCGTAAAGAGCGGGGCGTTGATGAGGAAGCAGTCCCTTTCATATACGAGGTAATATCTGTTCGTTTTAAGTTTTAATGTCGCTCCTTACTTTCAGTTGAAAAAACTTGTTTTTTTTTATTTCCTTTACAAGACCGCACTGCCTTTCTGTAATCAAATTACTAAACGATTACGTGTAAAACTACAGATCAGTCTCTTAGTTCCCGGTTCGTGAATGAACCGGAAACTATTTTTGACCCGAAGGCAATTATTTTTTCCTGGAAAAATTTGTCTGTTTTAATTTTAATGCTTTAGTTTTTCTGCTGATGACGACCTCTGGTGTATTTGGTCGAAATACCCAGATTTTTGTATCTGTTTTTACTGTCTAATAAAAGGACTCATCCCCATTTGTTCTTTTATTTGTCGGTGACGAGAGCCTCTTACTGGGGGAAGACATTATTCCTCATACTTCTTAACATTGTTCCTTAATAAAACATAGAAAGTGAGAATGAAATGGGAATGAGGCTTTCTTAATAAAACAAGCTGATTTTTATTTACCTTACTTTTACATATACCTGTTTATTCAAAGCTTAATAACATACAAATGGCTCAACTTGTTGTCAAAGTTGGTATATCTATGAGAAGTCATGCTTTCCTTTTATCTGACACCTTGCTATTATTGAAATCTATAAGGAACTTAAAGAGAAAAGTAAGTAAAACTATTTCAAAATTTCACACAGCCTCTGTCTCTTCTTTGGTACTTTTCTTCCTGTTTTTAAATTTTAATGCTACAGCACCATTGTTGCATACTTTTGGTCTACCTAGGTGTTGAATTTTTAAAGTAACCGTGATATTTGTGGACCATGTTTGCCACCCTGATGTTGATTTTACTTGATTCACAGGCTAAAAGTTCTTTCCATGCTGTACTTTATTCCAGTTCTGTTACAAGACCTCTTGAACATGTTTTAAAGTTGTACGTGCGTATGTGTGTAATTCGCGTTGGTATGTGTTTGAGTGAGTATGTATGAAGTGTGTGTGTGTTCAGAATACTCTTTTTGATTACCCGGCTAGATATTGGAGTTTATTCTATTGTGAAACTATTAATTTTATATGTGCAAAGTAAATTTTCGATAGGACTGAATTTATCTTTTAACATATTACACGTATTTTCATAGTTTCAGAAAGTTTGGAGAAGAATTTTCCACCTTCCTATCAAAAATCAAAATGCTCTCAGCAAAGAAGAAATAACAGATAATTCCATACCACGCTCTGAGCAAGAAAGTGACGGGCGATCATTCAAAGCAGACTTTCAGTCAAAAGTTGCAATAAATCTGGAGGGCTCTCAGCAAGAACCTGAAGATTTTGTTGAATTAGAGCCTTTTTGGCAAGACCACAAAACTGTTTTAATATATTCAAACGATACAGTCATAGTGTTGAAGCAAGGTAGTAATACGTCTAGTAAAAGTTTTGAAGCTCAAGTTTAGTGATATGCAATCTCTTTTAACGATTTTATTACATATATTTATTTCATCAGTAATTTTTTTCAATAGCTTATTGACTCTCTTAGAATAATCTCTTAAGTTAAACAAACCAGTAAGTAATTCCATCCTTCTCATTACACCTGATTGCAGCCATGCTGGATACAAACTTTTGAGCTCCTCATTTCAAAGCTAGTAAAACGGAAGGTAAGGTAAGGAACCTTACCTTACTTTTAGTAAGGTAAGGAAGATTCAGTTTTACTTAAAAAAACAAAAACAATTTAATAACAGTCATCATCATCACCTTTTAAGATACATATCCTCAGGGATACTAGCAAGGGGGAAAGGACAAGGGCCAACTTCCCCCTAGAATTTGTAAATCATCATTTATATATTTTTCCTAAAAAAAAAATTGAAAAAAACCTAGGTTTTGAAGTATTGTGTCTAATTTGTCTTCATTTAAAAATGAATGCTTTTTTTTACGTCCCCCTCCTTACATTTTTTCACAATTTTGCCACCAAGCCTTCTCTACATTCTAAGTAATATAAATTTAATTTCACCTTATTAGGCAATATAGCGCTAGAAAAAGAGCTGAATATGGCTCTAACCAATCAGTACGAGTGTGACTCCTTAGCATCAGTATAGTCTAGTTTAAAACATGATGGGTCAAAAACAACTTCAAAATAAAATAGTATTCATATGGAAGTTTTCAGTTGCCAAAATTGTGCATTTTCAATCGACTAATCAAATAAAACTTAACATAAAACAGTTTAATTATTTGAAAATTATTCTACTTCTTTCTTCTTTATTGGTTAGTCTGACATTTATGCATAGCAATTTCTGTTCGTCCTAAGTTTTAATGTTGCTCCTTACTTTCATTTAAAAAAAACTTGTTTTTTATTTAATTTCTCGACGTTTTTGAATTAAGGCATGTTTTGATCTTGGCTCTCCGCACATAAATAATTAAAACGAAATTTGCACATTAATTAATTGCAATTAATCGGAAGATTTTGAGAAAAAAGGAGCGAGGGAGGAGGCCTAGTTGCCCTCCAATTTTTTGATTACTTAAAAAAGCAACTAGAACTTTTAATTTTGACTCTTTCTCTTAACTCTACTTTTTAAAACAGCAAAAAACTTTAGCGTAAAGAGCGGGGCGTTGATGACGAAGCAGCCCCTTTAATATACGAAGTAATTTCTGTTCGTTTTAAGTTTTAATGTCGCTCCTTACTTTCCGTTAAAAAAACTTGTTTTTTTTAATTTAATTTCTGAAAGTTTTTGAATCAATGCATGTTTTTGATTTTGGCTCTCCGCAGATGAATAATTAAAACGAAATTTACATATTTATTTATTTTGGCTAATTGGCTTTCTCATAGTTTTGATCGAATGATTCTGAAAAAAAGGGAGCGGGGGAGGAGGCCTAGTTGCCCTCCGATGTTTTGGTTACTTAAAAAGGCAACTAGAACTTTTAATTTTTTACGAATGATTTTATTAGTAAAAGATATACGTAACATACAAATTATCTTACGTAACGAACTTCTGTATTCTCATGTTTTTATTACGTATATGAAGAGGTTCACCCCCTCGTCAGTACCTCGCTCTTTACGCTAAAGCTTAAATTTTGTCCCAATTTCTTAAGAATAACCCCTGAATCACAAAAGCCATAGAATAAATAATTGAAATTACTAAAAATGCTTTAGCGTAAAGAGCGAGGTATTAGGAGGAGGTGAGCCCATCATATGCGTAATAATTTCTGTTCGTTTTAAGTTTTAATGCTTCTCCTTACTTTCAGTTGAAAAAACTCTTTCATATTTATTTTTTCACCGTATTTTTTTTAATAATGCTAGAAAATCCTGCGCTCCCTTTAATAAACTTTTCTTCCCCCATGACAAGTTCCTCCAAGGAAAGTTCCCCCAACATATCCCCCTCTTTTCAACCCCCTTCCCTTCAACCTAAAAATCCCCCAGAAATTGTCTGTACACTTCCAAACAGCCATAACTACATGTAAGCACTGGTCAAAGTTTGTAACTTAAGGCCCCTCCCACGGGGACTGTGGGGGACTAAGCCGTCCCCGAAGGCATAATTATAAGGTTTTTCGACTACGCTGAATAAAATGGCTATCTCAGGATTTTGATCCGATGACTTTGGGAAAATAATTAGCGTGGGAGGGGACCAAGGTGCCCTCTAATTTTTTGGTCACTTAAAAAGAGCACTAGAACTTTTCATTTCCGTTAGAATTAGCCCTCTCGAAAGTTTCTAGGACCACAGGGTTGATACGATCACACTGGAAAAAAAAAACAACAAAAAAACCATTAAACACGCATCCGTGATCTGCCTTCTGGCAAAAAATACAAAATTCCACATTTTTGTAGATAGGAGCTTGAAACTTCTATAACAGGGTTCTCTGATACGCTGAATCTGATGGTGTGATTTTCGTTAAGATTCTACTACTTTTAGGGGGTGTTTCCCCCTATTTTCTTAAATAATGCAAATTTTCTCAGGCTCGTAACTTTTGATGGATAAGATTAAATTTGATGAAACTTATATATTTAAAATCAGCATTAAAATTCGATTCTTTTGATGTAGCTATTGGTATCAAAATTCCATTTTTTGAGTTTTGGTGACTATTGAGCCGGGTGGTTCCTTACTACGGTTCGCTACCACGAACTGTTTGATAACCCAAAAGAATACCCTTTTTTAAACATTAAGTTCCAGTATTCTTCTTCCTTAATTGTAAAACTTCTTACTTTTGTTATACCATTTAAAAAAAAAGCATATCTCTGATGCAAATCAAATTTGTCCATGTTCGTGGGGATTTTTGGAGAACTTTCATGGGATGAAACATGTAGTAGAGAGTAAGGCATATAGTATAGTTTTGGGAATTTTGAGATTCATCTTACTAAAATTGGATCAGCTGATTCCCCTAGTTGCCAAAAATGCTAGATGGCTGATGAAAATAGAAGGCATGTAATGGAATAATATGTAGCCGGCGTCAGATACCGGCTGGATACGTTTGATAAGTTAAATGTTAGGCAGAAAACTGTTGTTGTGAAGGGTAAAGTCCAACAGCTGGCTCGGTATAAGATGAGGATGGAAAAATCTCACCCATAGTCCCCAAACCGTTTATTAGTTGTTTTTAGGAGGGGGGGGTTGAAGCAATATACCCGAGTGAGCTGAGCTTTGGCTGGTGGGTCCTTCCATATTATTAACAATAATAAACAAGATAATAATAACAATAATAATATATATAAATATAATAACAACAATAATAATAACAATTAATAACAATAATAATAATAATAATGATAATAATAATAATAATAATAATAATAATAATAATAATAATAATAATAATAATAATAATAATAATAATAATAATAATAATAATAATAATAATAATAATAATAATAATAATAATAATAATAATAATAATAATAATAATAATAATAATAATAATAATAATAATAATAATAATAATAATAATAATAATAATAATAATAATAATAATAATAATAATAATAATAATAATAATAATAATAATAATAATAATAATAATAATAATAATAATAATAATAATAATAATAATAATAATAATAATAATAATAATAATAATAATAATAATAATAATAATAATAATAATAATAATAATAATAATAATAATAATAATAATAATAATAATAATAATAATAATAATAATAATAATAATAATAATAATAATAATAATAATAATAATAATAATAATAATAATAATAATAATAATAATAATAATAATAATAATAATAATAATAATAATAATACAATAATAGTAATTTAGTTGAATACTACTTTTGGAGTAGTGTACATCCAATTTAATCAGTTATTATTTCAGTTCGTTTTGGTATCCTCTTTTCCTCTTAGATTTTGCCTCAGCACAAAATGCGATCAAATGCATAAACATAATCTCAGTTGTCATTTTCAAAATTATAGCATGTACAAACAGTGGCTGCATAGTTTTCTCTCAAAACTTAGTTTTTTCTATTGTGATACAACAAAGCTTAATTACAGTAACCCTTTTCTTATATATTTGATGTTAAAGACAATCTTATCAAATGTCTGTCACGGAGTTGTGTCAAATAAGTATTTTATCAATAATGATACACTACTACTAAGATGTAATAATGATCCATCCCTACCCTAAGATGTATCAGAAACAAATAAAAGGCATACAAACTAGCCAAGTATGTAACCCATCGAGCCTGAAGGTGCATATGTTTCAAGGTCAAAGAGTTAGGGGTAACCAACTGTAAGAAAGGAGCAGCTAGTCAAGTAATAACTGAAATTCTGGAAAAAAAACTTTGAATTTAGTGCATGCATAAAGGGAATAAGATTTTCACGATGAATCAAAATATGAAAAATTCACCAAGTTTAAAGCTGCCCATCAAAAGTAACGACTCTAAATTGCGCATTCGTTCCTAAAGATGCATTTAATTTATTAGAAATGAATGGTTAACATACAAGCTTATTTAAAATTTCATTTAACCAAGCTGATTCACTTGAAGCAAGATAAAAAAAAAATATGTAGACTGGTGTCTAATTGTTTATCAAACAGTTCATGGTAACGAACTGTAAGTAAGGAGCGACACGGCTCAAAAGTAACCGAAAGTCTGAAGAACAGAATTTATTCAAATAGATACGTCAAAAGAATTGGATTTTAATGCTGATTTTAAATATATAAGTTTCATAGAGTTTAGTCTTACCCATCAAAGGTTATGAGCCTGAGAAAATTTGCCTTATTTTTAAAACAAGGGGAAAGACCCCCCTAAAAGTCATGAATCTTAATGAAAATCACACCGTCAGATTCAGCGTATCAGAGGACCGTATTGTAGAGGTTTTGAGCTCTTATCTGCAAAAATGTGGAATTTTATATTTTTTGCCAGAAGAAAGATCACGGATGTGTGTTTATTTGTTTTTTTTTTTGTTTGTTTGTTTGTTTCCCAGGGGTGATTGTATCGACCCAGTGGCCCTAGAATGTCACGAGAAGGCTCCTTCGAATGGAAATTAGAAGTTTTAGTGCCCTTTTATGTGACCAAAAAAATTGGAGGGCAACTAGGCTCCCTCCCACACTCATTTTTTCCCAAAGTCACCAGATCAAAATTTTGGGACTTTCTTCAACATAGTCGAGAAATCTAATAACTATGTCTTTGAGGACTAATTAATCCACCATAGTCCCAGGAAGAAGGCCCACAAATTATGAACTTTGCCAATTGTTTACATATATTATTGGTTTTTGGGAAGTATAAAGACATTTTCAGGGGGATTTTTTCTGGTGGTGGAGTCGTGGGGAGAGGGTTACGTAGGATAATCTTTCCATGGAGTAATTTTTCATTGGAGAAGAGAATTTCCATGAAGGAGGCGCTAGATTTCCCAGTATAACTTAAAAAAAATCAGAAATTATATTGAAAAAACAAGTTTTTTCAACTGAAAGTAAGAAGCAAAATTAAAACTTAAAATGAACAGAAATTATTACGTATATGAAGAGGTTGGCAACGCCGTCAATACCTCGCTCTTTACGCTAAAGTATTTTAGTTATTTCAAAAGAGCTATTTATTCTAATTAAATGGTTTTGGGATTCAGGGAGCATTCTTTAAAAATTGGAATAAAATTCAGATTTTAGTGTAAAGAGCGTGGTACTGACGAGGGGGCAAACGTTTATGAGGGAGTTTCTTCCCCTCGTCAGTACCTTGCTCTTTACGATAAAGTTAGATTTTTTTTGAATAATGGCCGATATAAGCAATAACTTGTTTGTATTATTTTTCAGCCAATCTTAGCATTTAATATTATCTTAAGCAGCCTCTTAACTATGATTTTTGTGTGATCATAAACCAAAGATATTGTATGTCTTCGGCTTGTGGTTGTTATTAAATAAAAAAGTTTTTTTCCAACTGATAGTAACGAACAACACTAAAACTTAAATCGAACAGAAATTATTACGTATATGAGGGGATTCCCCCTTCTCAGTATCTCACTCTTAACGCCAATGTTTGACTTTTTGTTCTAATTATTTCAGAATGACTCCTGGCACAAAAGGACCTTTTGATTAGAATAATATCACAAACATTTTAGCGTAAAGAGCGAGATACTGAGGAGGGGGCTCAATAGTAGACGGAACTCTAAAAAACGTTTTTTTTTTTTTTTTACAAAACAGATTTTGATACCAATGGATATATATCAAAACCATATCAAAATCAAATATATAAATCTCATTAAGTTTAGTCTTACCCATCAAAGGTTACGAGCCTGAGAAAATTTTCCTTATTTTCAAAAAAGAGGGAGGCATACCCTAAAAGTCAACTGATCTTATTGAAAATCACACCGTCAAGCTTAGCGTATCAGAGAACCCCACTGTAAAGGTGTAAAGCTCTTATCTGAAAAAATGTGGAATTTTGTATTTTTTGCCAGAAGAAAGATCACGGATGCGTCTTTTAAAAAGTTCTAGTGCCCTTTTTAAGTGACCCAAAAACTGGAGGGTGACTAGGGCACCTCTCCCACTAAATTTTGCCCCAAAACCGTCCTGATCGAAATTTTGAGATAGCCATTTTATTCATCATAGTTGAAAGGTCCAACAACTATGCCTTTGCGTATAACATAACCCCCCCCCACCCCCACCCCCCACAGTTTCCCAGAGGGAAGACCTTTAAGTTATAAAATTCGCCCATTGCCTACGCATAATATTTGTTATTGGGATGCATGCATACATTTTTAGGTGTGGGGGGCAAATTTTCTGCTGGGGGTTATTCTACATGGGAAATTTCCATGGGGAGGCAAATTTCCAGGGAGTGAACTTGTCAGGGGAACTTATACACTGCAGGAATTTGCCAGAATTCTTATAAAATATTCTTTTTATATGTCTTGCTTTCTCTTTTCCGTCTCAACTTTACGTTCGGAGTGGTTAAGAGTAATTGTCTAGAGGATATTTCCATGGTAAGGTGGTTTCTCCGCGGAGGTGGAGTCAGATTTCCTGGCATTTTTTGAAAACGATCAGAAATTAAATATAAAAAACAAATATAAAAATATAAAAAGTTTTTTCAACTGAAAGTAAGGTTCAACATTAAAACTTAAACGAAAAGAAATCATTACGCATATGAAGGGGGTAGCACCCTCCTCAATACCTCGCTCTTTAAGTCAAAGTTTGAATTTTGTCCCAATTCTTTAAGAATGACTCCTGAAACATAATTTTAATTAGAACGACAGACACTTTTTAAAATAAAAAAAAACTTTAAGCTAGAGAGAGAGGTGTAGAGGAGGGGGCTACCCCCTTCAAATACGAAATAGTCTCTATTCATTTTTAGCTTTAATGTTGCTCCTTACTATCAGTTCAAAAACTTGTTTTTTAAATTTAATTACCTAATAAAAAGGAGAGCCAACGGAACTAACTTCAGGAAGGGGAGAGTAAAGCTTCAAAAAGAGAATATTTTTGCCCTAATTTCCCATCTCTCTGGCCTTCAGTCAAATACAAAAGACATCTTTTTTGACTTTTTGGTTAAAGCGGAGGAAAAATCAGTCTTACTTCATTCCTGGGAATATTTTTGGACTAAATGGGTGCACTGTAAAAAAAAAATTATATTGTTTGAGATTCAACTAAAATTGTTTATAATGTTTATCAACAAACAATTTGGAATTTCAATAGCTATAAATCGTTGGAATTGAACATTTTAGGCATTAGTGGAATTCCATAATCACTAAAGTATTTCCAAATTGTTGAAAAATAAAAATTCTGCATATAAAAAACTCGGATTGAAATTTCAATTTTTCAAGGAACAAGCATGTTTCATTTTCACATCCCTATCGGAGCCCCTATTTTTAAATAGTAAATAAGTTGGATTTCAGTAACGCTACTGAATTACATGTAAAGTCAACCACTTCGGTGACGAATACTAATGGTAGCAACCTTCATTAACATACAAAGAATATAAGCCATTTGTTGTATCCAAGGCAATCAGAAGGATTTAACAATCCTTCAGGATTTAACAATTCCACAACCACTCAGGTTACATTTATCTCATCCCAACTGGCTGCAATAGCAGCCAGGGACGGTCCTCAATAATTAAGTTCCGACTTAAGCCAGAACCGGTCCTTCTCCCACTCAGAGATTGATGCTTCCACTCATCATCATGGTTTGTGGAAGCGTCAGTTTCCCAGTGAAACCTAAGCAATTATACTACAGAAGTGATACTGTAAAATATGATCTTGAATTTACATTTTTCCTGTCTTATATTTATGTGGAAATGACCGAAAATGATTGCATCTCTTTAATAAATACACTTTAACTATTTCGTAAGCAATTCGAGATTTAAAAATTTCTGTAATATTCTTCCATTATTGCAAAATCTGACTGATTTAAATTCCAGCTTAAAAATTTTTGAAAATCTTTTTTTTACTGTGTGCTGCGGGATGATACCTAGTACCTTAGTACACAAAACTGTTGTTCAATGTAACCAGAAGATTGCGCTTATATGCGCACTGGCACTTAAGGTGAAGAGCTGGGAGGAGCATTACGAGCAGCACCAGGAAGTTTCCTATGGGGATGAGATTCACCACGAGCTTTATTTTCATATGATAGAAATGGAAAACTTCTTACATTCCCATTTATTTACAGTTTTTATCTTTTCTTTTTTTTGCGGGGGGGGGAGGGTTTTCCCCCTGGTCCCTCGTTGTTTTCTGGGGGACAGTCCCATTATTTCTGAGACGATGGTTTATCCTGGATAATTATACTTTATTATTTCAAAAAGCAAATACACAAAAGCAGCTCTTTTTCTCGAGACATTTTTGAAAAAATAAACTCTTATGATGAAGGGTCATGTTAGAAGGGCTGCTTTAGGGTAACACTGATTTGACACTAAAAGACACAAGAAATTAGAAAAATGCAAGTTTTCAAACAGTTCGTGGTAACAAACTGTAGTAAGGAGCGACCCGGCTCAATAGTAACCGAAACTCTAAAAAATGGAATTTTGATACCAATAGTTACATCAAAAGAATCAAATTTTTATACTGATTTTAAATAAATAAGTTTGGTCAAGTTTAGTCTTACCGTTGTTACTTATAAAATTTAAAGCCTTACCCGTATTAAATTTAAAGTCTTACCCTTATAAGATTTAAAGTCTCACCCTTATAAAATTTGCGTTATTTTAGAAAATAGGGGGAAACACCCCCCAAATTGTCATAGAATCTGAACGAAAATCACACCATCAGATTCAACGTATAAGATAACTATACTTTAGAAGTTTCAAGATCCTCTCTACAAAAATGTCGATTGTATTTTTTGCCAGAAGACAGATCAGGGATGCGTGTTTATTTATTTTTTCGTTTGTTTGTTGTTGTTTTTTCAGGGGTGATCGTATTGACCCAGTAGTCTTAGAATGTCTTAAGACGGCTGATTCTAACGGAAATTAAAAGTTCTTCTGTCCTTTTTAAAGTGACCAAAAGAATTGGAGGGCACCTAGGCCTCCTCCCACGCTCTTATTTCCCCGAAGTCACCGGATCAAAATTTTGAGATAACTATTTTGTTCAGCATAGTCAAAAAACCTAATAACTATGTCTTTCGGGACGACTTAATCCCCCAGAGTCCCCGGGACAGGGGCTGCAAGTTGCAAACTTTGACCATTGTTTACATATAGTAATGGTTATTGGGCAGTGTACAGATGTTTTAAGAGGAACTTTTGGGGGTCGGGGGGAGGGGTTTATGTGCGAGGACCTTTCCATCAAGAAATGTATCATGAGGAAGAAGAATTTCCATGGAGGGGCCGCAGGATTTTCTAGTATTATTTTAAAAAAACGAGAAAATAAATAAAAATAGTTTTTTTCAGCTGGAAATAAGGAGCAGCATTAATTCCCAAAATGGACAGTAATCATTACGTATATAAGAGGGTTCGTCTCCTCTACAATGCCTCGCTTTTTACACTAAAGTATTTTTAGTAATTTCAAGTATTTATTCTACGGCCTTTGTGATTCAGGGGTCATTCTTAAAGAATTGAGACAAAATTCAAGCTTTAGTGTATAGAGTGAAGTATTGACGAGGGAGCGAACCCCCTCATATAGGTAATGAAAATATACAAATATAGAAGTTTGTTACGTAAGTTAATATGTAAGTTATGTATATTTATTACTAATAAAAATGTTCGTAAACAAATAAAACGTTCTAGTTGCCATTTTAAGTAACCAAAAACTAGAGGACAACTAAACCTCCTCCCACACCCCTTCTTATTAAAATCGTCCAATCAAAACTATGAGAAAGCCATTTAGCCAAAAAAAATATTATATAGAAATTTCGTTTTAATTATTCATGTGCGGTGAGCCAAAATCAAAACATGCGTTAATTCAAAAACGGTCAGAAATTAAATAAAAAAAAGTTTTTTGTAACTGCAAGTAAGGAGCGACATTAAAACTTAAAACGAACAGAAATTATTCCATATATGAAAGGGGTTGTCCCCTCCTCAACGCCTTGCTCTTTACGCTAAAGTTTTTATTGTTTTAAAAAGTAGAATTGTGAGAAAGAGTCAAATTTTAGCGTAAAGAGCGGGGTGTTGAGGAGGGGACAAGCCCTTTCATATACGAAATAATTTTTGTTTGCTTTAAGTTTTAATGTCGCTCCTTACTTGCAGTTAAAAACAAACTTGTTTTTTTTTATTTTATTTAATTTTCAAGTAAAGGACATAGTGACATTGAAGTTTAAACCAACCAAAAATTATTAAGTATACCAGAGTGATGCCCCCTCCTCATTTCTCCCACTCTTTACGCTAAAGTATGAATTTTGGATCTCTATGCTTTATGAACAGTCACACAAGCAAAAGAGAATTTGGAATTGGATGAAAAATATTTTTCATGACACGTTTCGAATGAAAAAATTTACTAATGTACATTTGCTTTGAAAAGTAACATTTCCGATTAAACTGTTTGATTAACTTTAGAATAAAGAGTTTTCGTAAATAAAGATAAACAGTGAAATGAAAACTTAAAACAAAGAGAAATAATTCCAAATATAAGGGTTGCTTCCCCTCCTCACATCCCGACTCTTTTTGCTTAAGTCTTATGATGTTTCAAAGAGCCTTTTTATTCCTTTTCAATGACCCTTGACCCTTCTTTTTGAGCAGTTGTTCTTAAAGAACTGGGACAAAAAGTCAAACTTTAATGTTAAAAGTGCGAGTTTGAGGAGGAGGCACCAACACTGAAATTTGTAATTATTTCTATTCCTTTTAAGCTTTAGTGTCGCTTTTTACTTTCATTAAATCCATGTTACTACTTACCTAATAACTCGACTGTTTATTCAAACTTCAACTACTAAATTAAAACTATTTCAAATAAACCAAAAATAAATAAATTATAACCTATATATATGAAAAAGCAGATAAATGAATAAACAACTGAATTGAGAATAATAATACATAAATAAAAATATAAAAGAAAAACAATAATAACAAATCCAGTCTCCATCACTCTTTAATACTAAACCCCTTCCTCTCCCCGACCCTACCCCTAACCCCGCCTTAGCCGCTGCCAACACTTACCTTCCCAGCCCACCCTTACTTCTCCAGCTCTTCTTCCTCCCCTACCCAGCCTATCAGCCATAATAAAATTCAACAAATTCCTCCCCTAAAAAAAGTAATCTTTTAAATTATTTTTGCACTGAGGTACGTGTTCCGCCACCCTAATGCTAAATGGTAGCTCATTCCATACAGATGGGTTCAGGTGTTTCGTTGGAAAAGAAGACATAGTACCACGACGCAAATGAACAACCATATTATCACTTTACCTAGTTCCATAGTTATGCAGGTCACTATTTATTTGGTAAAAACTCTTAAAAACATCAGGGGTTAAGCCATTCTTACACTGAAACACAAATACTGCAGCTTGGTAATCTATTATCTTACCTACATTACCGAGATTCAGGGACCTAAAACAAAAAAAGGTGTCATGTATGTCCTGAATTTACCTATCGATTGTTGTAGCAGCTTTATTTTGTAGAACTTGTACTGTTCTATAGTTGCATAAGAACTTACTGCTCCATAGGAGGCAACCGTAGTATATATATGGATGAACCAACGAAATTTTGATGAAATTGCATCACTGTGACATTTCCATGCCAGATGGCAATCAAGATAAAACCAAAGTAGTGGAGACGATCAACTTGCTAAATTGGATTACCACAATAGTTACCTGCCCAGACACATCCAATTGTTTGCCAACTCTACAGAGCCCTTGAAAAAAACAGCCCTTGAAAAAAAGAAAAAATAACACAAATATTGAAAAAACTCTATAAAAGACCATCAATTGACCAGATACGCCTGATTGGAGTAGTCTCAGCTTCGCGCACAAGAATACGACCCTAATCAGACCACACACTGTGATTTCCAAACTTATTTTTTCTTCGCTTTAACCACATGGCGAGCTATTTTTTTTGATCAAACCTGAATGAGAAAAGGGGCAACTTTATCTGGTCTTTGAGCATTATTTGACCCAATTCTAAATCACTGAACACTAGCTATGCCTGAATCTTATCTTGTTCAGCCCATAAACCCTTAGTTAAACCCTTCTTGACAAACACTACACTCTTCATGGTGTACTCCACACTCTGTGAAGGAATCTTCTTCGTACCATTAAACAAAAAGGATCACCTATCCCTTACTGCTAAATGTCGTCTAGTTTGAGCTCAAACTGATTCACGTGGTTTTGCAACAAATCAATCATATGCATGCACGTTTTTAGATGTTTTCCAATCAGTTGAAATTTAGGATGATTTTCAGCATGTACTGCATCATGTATTTCAGAAACCATTGTTTCAACTGGAAACTTAGCATGAAACTTAGCTGCATTCAGCAAAGTTGATTATTGATTAGTTTTTATCTCGGTATCTTTTTTTATCTTCATTCTCTGCAGCTACTACTAGTTTAAGGAGATCTACAATGAGATCTGACAGTAGGCTATCTGTTACAGAATCTTGCCCTTTTCTTAGAAACTGTTGGTAAACATCAGTTTACCGACAGTTTCCTTGGAGCCATTGGTTTCCTTATGGCTGAATTGGGACTAGGTGGATACTACACCCTCATCAGTTTTCTAGGAGCCATTGGCTTCCTTATGGCTGACTTGGGACTATTGGAAATCACAAGTAAAATATACGTTTCTAACACTGATCAAAGCACGTTACGAGGCAAAATTGTCTCTCGTGCTGTATGAGGGCATGGTTTTTTGGAGAAAGCACTTTAGGCGAACCTTTTATCATCAGAACTGAATAGAAGAGTTTTTGCTGGTAATAACATGTTACCAGAACCCCCTGGAAAGCCAAAACAGGCGCACGAGTCGCTTCTTGAGCGAGATACCATTAACGAGGCGCAGGTGCTGGAAGCAGCTGAGCTTATCCATGAAATATTTTACAGCGTAAAAGAAGGATTATCCGAGTCCAAAACTGCCCGTGCTTCCAGCCACAATATTTAAACGAAGTTTACGTAGCTGTTCGTGCAGTCGATATTAAGTTGGGGAAAGAGAACCAAGAGCAGTACAGAATGTTATAGGAATACCTGTTGTTCCGGAGAGACGACAACTATTGGGTGGCAATTTTCCTGATCTGGTGATGGAAAAAAATTCAACGAGAAGTACGAAAACGAGTGTTGGTCAGACGGAGGTAGAGAATGTCTAAATTGCAGCAGATAATTTGGAAATCTGCTATGCCTACTTTTATATTCGTTAACGAACGCATGCAGCACAAGACTGGCCTTGAAGAGTTGACTTTTGAAAATCACGCAGAAGCAATATCTTCGAGAAAAGATAGAGATCTGTTGGACATAGAAAAGATAGTTCGATACATTGAGCCCTAAGAACCCTTCAGGTAGGATTCACAGCTGTTGAAGGTAGTAATTGGTGACCGCGCTTCATTATCTGTGAACGCGGACGATGCCAAATCTATTAGAGAAAAGATTTTGAAGAACAGGGAAGCTAAAGAAATTACCAAATAAATTTCAGGAGAAACTAGAAAGCTGTAACTATGGCTGAGAATTCATCCGTGGTGATAGATAGCGAGAGAGTAATTATTGAACCAACGTCTAGCCGCGGTGGCTAGAACTAGTGATTCTGACTTGAACGAGGTTCTTGTCGTTTGAAAGTTTGTTCGAGGTAATGAGGACAGCTGAGAAAGTCTCTCTAATAAATCAACTGATAAAAATTGAGGGAATCGATGGTCTAGTGACATTGTCAACTTCCCAGAGAGTTTTGGACAGTAACTGGTTATTCCAGAAAATACCTTAGACTGCCGGATATACATGCTCTAAGGTGGCAGAATCTTACGTAGTTTATATCCAAAGAAATTTCGGCAAGACAGTGGTAGCTTTTGACTCTTACACTGATACACCAACGACAAAAAATTGCACACAGCTGAAGAGAACCAAAGGTTTTTGGTGTCCAACGATTGAATTCTCTCCTATCATGAAGATTGTCTAAAGTAAGGAGGAATTTTTGAAAAGACCCAAAAATAAACAACATTTCATCGACCTACTAACTGAGAGGCTAGTGAACTCAGAACACGAAGTTCTACATGCTCAGGATGATGCCAATGTCTTAGTTGTACAAACTGCAGTCGTTTGTGCTGAAAATTTGTCGACCACTTTGATTGGGAATGATCCCATTCTATTAATCCTTCTGCTGTACCATGCCAGGCATGATGTATGTGATATATTTATTCAGACAGATACGCATGAAAACAACAGACGAATATATGACATAAAAAAGATCCAAAGCAAACTAGGAACCGAAGCAGCAGAAAATCTACTCGTTTGCCATGCAATGCATGGCTGCGATACAAAATCTAGACTTCTCGGTGTAGGGTAACCAGCAGTGGTTTCCTTGTCACGTAAAGACAGTATTTTTAAGAAAACTTGCAAGATCTTTATGAAACCAGGATCAAACCACCAGGAGATCACCTAAGCTAGAGAGAAAGATTTGCTCCGAATATACAAAAGGAGAAGTAACGAGAAGACCATGAGGGATGTCCAGGTGTGCTTATTTACTATGCGGGTTGCAAGTTATAATGATTTTGTTCTGGCAGAACGGCTTCCGCCAACTTTGCCTGCCCCAAATTACCAGTTTTACAGTTGATATTTGCAAACAGTGAGTTGGCAAGACACGTCAAATTCACTAAAGCCCGAATAGTGGGGCTGGTGCCGCTCTTCGTCATGGAATATCTATCTTTCCAATATGACATATGCATCACTTGCACCTAAAATTTGCTGAAGATGGTATAGTGCCAGGGCACCAGAGGGTACAAGGGTCATAGATGCAGCTGCCGTGGGAACGGTTTACCCTGGAACTTCACATGCGGGGAGTGTAAAGGGGCGTTATGTGCTTAAGCTACAGCAAGACAAAATGAGGACGATAACAAAGACGAGTAGGAAGAAGAATTAGATTTAGGTTGTGCTTTAAAATAAAAATATTATTGTGATTAGTTTACCTGAATTCTAAACGTTCCATTTATAACAGATTCAATTCAATTCAATTCAATTTATTTTCAAAACGGCCAGCGGACAAGCCGAATGTTCGTTCAGTCGTCAAAACATAAATATAAATATATATATATATATATATATATATATATATATATATATATATATATATATATATATATATATATATATATATATATATATATTTATATATATATATATATATATATATATATATATATATATATATATATATATATATATATATATTTATATATATTATATATATATATATATATATATATATATATATATATTTATATATATATGTATATATATATATATATATATATATATATATATATATATATATATATATATATATATATATATATATATATATATATATATATATATATATATATATATATATATATACAGCACTTATGAAATAATTTAAAATAATTCTAATCTTCCACCTAAAATCAAAATACAATAACTGACTAGTCAAAATATAATAAAATATAACTAACGAATTAAAGCAGCGTACAAGCCAAACATCCGTTTTAGTCGTCAAATCACTAATACATGTACAATCCATAGTCAACACTCATGAGATAAATTAAAATAAATCCAATAATCAACTTAAAATCAGTACACAATAACTGACTAGTCAAAATATGATATAACTAACGAACTAAAGCTGTAGCTATTCTTGCTTACTAGCAGTAACATCAAAAAACTTTACAAACGAGGGAACAAAGCTTTTCAAATATCTGTTCAGAGACACATTGATTGGCTGTATACGAGGTAGAGCTTCTGCTACTGCTGGTCTTTCTTAATGTGGTTTGAAGTCAGGGGGCAGTATGGATCGATGGGATGTGCTTTTCCACACCCTTGTACCAAAAGCAAGCGACAGTTTTTGTCGACGGCTAGCAAGGGAATCTAGACCAAACTGTTCAAGAAGGGCACAGTATGGGACTTTGGGCGCTTTTTTAATTACCAGCAATGCCCGAAATTAAGCTCTCTCAATCGCGTCCAACTCCTCCTGCGTTAGTCTTTAATGCCAAACGGTGGAATAGTATTCAAGGCAAGACCGTATAAAAGATGTATAAGCTCGCAAAGGAGATCCAAAGGAATTCCGTGTCGAGACAGCAGCTTCAGGGAGCTAATACCAGCTTTAGCTCTCCGGAGCTTCATTTCCGTTTGTTTCTCCCACTTTAAATCAGCAGTAAGATACACTCCAAGTAGTTTAAGTTCAATTACACGGCTGGAAGGGGAAAGTAAAATTCTGGGTTGCTTTTAAGAAAAGATAGGATCCTAGGTTTTCACCTCGATTAAAGAATTAGTTTTCAAGTAGTTAAAGTAATTAACCCCTCATATTACAGGGCCCTCAGAGGGGGACATCGGTTAAATAGTAAACAAATTTGTTTTTTACCTCATATTTGGAAATACGCTGCTTTATTTGATATAAAATGATCCTTTAGCCGCAAAGGAATCTGTCAAATGATGATCTGCACATTTTAGCCACCCCTCCCCCCATTCTTAGACGATAAAACTTGATACCTTGATACGGAAAACTGGATTCCTGACGTCGTATTCGGATTCGTCACGCTTGATATGATAGGAAATGACTATTTAAACTCCGAGAGTTTTATAAACACATCAATCTACTGTCCCCCTCATTTCCCTCCTTCAAGGACAAATATGGGCAACTTATTAAAAAGGGATTTTGATGGACTTTTCTTGTGGAATGCAGCTGGTTTTCCAAAACATTTTAGTGTAGAAAAAAATTATTTTGCAATTTTCACAAGGTTAAACAGTATTTTTACTCCACTATATCAATATTGATTCCTAACAAGAAAATAGGAGTAAGAGCTTAAGGAGACAGTAGGCAATGGTATATTTACGGGGAAGATTCGGAGTCCCAAACCCCCAACAATTTATCAATATTTTTGTTAAGAGCTTAATCTCTGACTTGCCGCAGTCGTCTTAATTTCTTGCACCATATTTTAACAATTAACTTGGGTTGGTTCACAGCAGTACAAATTTTTCTTTTTACAGGTCTTATTTTACTTTAAACATTTGTCAAGGTTTTTCCTTTTAAAGATCTATTTCAAATCATTAGCCGTAAGTTTTCATTCCATCCCTGTCCACTCCATCCCCATCCATGATTCATTCAAACACGTTTTTAACACCCTGATCTGTTTTGGCTTGACATGGGTCAAAAGGAGGTTCAGGGATCTAGGAATATGACCAATTAAGAGCGCATCAGCATACACCTCGCATTTTATTTGACTTACAATTTAAATTTTGTCAGAAAAAAAAAACCTAAGTTCAAGTTTAAAAGACTTAGAAGTATGTCTAGGAAATCGAAGCAGACATCGTGAAGAGACTTTTTTCACCCTTAGATACTTTTAATTTTTCGTTTTTAGAAAGTTTTAAAACTTTTAAGCTTCCCCCTCAAATTACATCCCCAAAAAGAAAGATGAAGAAAGTCCATGCCACGTCACACATGGGCAATTCTGAGTTCTGAGGTCTTTATTTAACCATAAATTTCATAAACAAAAAACTACTTCAGGACAATCTCCCCTATAAGGCTCCATGACCGGGAAAGAACAGGGGAGAAAAAAATAGCAACAAAAAAAAAACAAAAATATCGAGTCGCTCACCTTAATAGCACATGATTTCACAAATTCAAATAAATATCCAACTCAATCCAGAGACATCAACTCCAAGGGAAACCGGAAAAAATATTTGCTAGCTAGAAATTCTCTAACATAACGTTTGAACATACCAAACGAGTGGCAGCTTCGTGCGAAATCTGGGAGCGTGTTCCAGATCCTGTTGCAAGGTGTCAGAGGGTTGAAGTAAGACCTCACTGAAGGAGTGTGAAGAATCTCTAAATTGTTGGAAGTGCGGAGATGATAATTCGATTGATCAGAAACAAAAGATATATTATTACATAGGACAGCAGGAAGAGGGCCGTGCAACTGTAAAAAAATACAAGAAGAACAAGAGAGAAAGTAGAGAGATTTCAAATCAAGCAAGGGTTTAAGTGAAGATCGGTTAGTTTCCTGAATAAGAGTCCTTACTTTATCGTAAAGTTTTGAAAGTGGCTTCAGAGACGAGGGCAAAGTTGACACCCAAATAACAGAACAATATGAAACAAAAGACTGAATAAGGCTGCAGAACAAGATTCTAAGAATCGACCCTGGAAATATGTGTTTGAGATTTCTAAGGATCCCGAGACTCCCGGAGACTTTAATTTTAATCAGCTCAATATGAGGCTTGAAGGAAAGATTTTCGTCAAGCAAGATGTCTAAGAATCAAACGTAACGATCATTAGATCTAATTAGAGAATCTCTTGATACGTGTATTTCGTTTAAGTCAGGGCAAGCTTTTGAGACTCTGGAGAAAATGAGGAAACATGACATTTCGACGTTTAAGGCAAGATAATTTACATTTAAACACTGGATAACTCTTTCAAAAAGGGATATCATCTTCGAACGAACATCAGATTCAGTTCTACCAGTTGTGCCAAGAGTACTGTCATCAGCAAAAGCAATAAGTACATTCGGTAAGGACGAACTCCTGTCACAATTAGTGACAGATACTGGTTGACAAAGACGACAGCAAACTGTAAGTTATAATTTTTTTAACCGCATTAATAAGGTTATTAACATAGATTAAAAAGAGTATTGGCCCAATGACAGATCCTTGTGGAACGCCAAACTCTATTCCAGAACGGTTAGAAAAGTGCAGATCAACTGAGTTGACTCAACCAGATAAATATGATAAAAACCAAGGATAAGCATTCTCTCTTATACCAATATGGGACAGTTTCAAAAGATGAATCTCGTGTGTTAATGAGTCAAATGCTTTTCGAACATTGAGAAAAAGAGCAGCAGGTATCAGACCAGAGTCAAGAGAAGAATGTAAAAAATTTTAAGAGAGTTGCAAATGCATGCTCAGTTGAGTGCTTCGCCCTAAAACCAAACAGAAAATCATGAAAAAAGTGTTTAGAATTAAGAAAATCAAGAAGTTGAGAAATCATAGCTTTTTCAAAAATTTTACTAAACACTGATAAAAGAGATATAGGATGATAATTTGCAGGATCACTATTTGATCCACCTTTAGAAATAATAATAACACGAGCACGCTTTGAAAGACTTGGGAAGACACTGTTTTCAAAAGAAAGATTGATAAGTCTCGTGAGGCAGAAATGATGACAGGAAGAATGAATTTGACAACTTTAGTCGGAATACAGTCTGGGCCAGAAAACGAAGAGCCCCTCAAATCATTGATAATTCTGGCTATTTCAGCTTCAGAGACAGGTTCAAATGCCAATTATTTAGGACAAGGTCATCAAAGGGGAGACCTAAAATCAGGTAGAGAAGAAGAAGGACTTACAGAAGAGGCTGCAGTTTTATATATATATATATATATATATATATATATATATATATATATATATATATATATATATATATATATATATATATATATATATATATATATATATATATATATATATATATATATGTATATATATATATATATATATATATGTATATATATATATATATATATATATATATATATATATATACATATATATATATACATATATATATATATATATATATATATATATATATATATATATATATATATATATATATATATATATATATATATATATATATATATATATATATATATATATATATATATACCAGCTGTTGGGGTGGCGCCCCCCCAAGCCCCCCCCCCCGCGCGCGTAAGTCATTACGCACCATATTAGTTACGCGCCATTGTAGTTGTGTCCCTATGTCCCACCTGTGAATATAGATAGATATATAAATATATATATGTTTTTAACTACGTAAAACTTGCAAATATACAACATTCTTTGCTGTCCCATTGTCTGTGCATATAAATAGATTGTCAGGTTTACCGACTCTTGAACATGCAACATATAATAGTCCATGGAGAAACAATCCGTATTCAGATCTATACCTCATGATTCTGATGATTGCCCTTGAGCTTTGTTGATGGTGATTGCTAATCGACCATTCCCTGTGTCGCCGTCGTCATTTATATATCCCCCTGTCCCCCCCAGCGTCCCCTTTGTAGTTGTGTCCCTGTGTCCCAGTCGTCATTTATATTCCCTGTGTCCCGGTCGTCATTTGTGTCCCGGTGTCCCAGTCTGTGATTTCTCTTTGAGTGTCCCGGGCGTCATTTATATTCCTTGTGTCCCGGTGTCCCGGTAGTCATTTATATCCCCCTATGCCCCCCGGCGTCCCCGTTGTAGTTGTGTCCCTGTGTCCCGGTCGTCATTTATATTCCCTGTGTCCCGGTCGTCATTTGTATCCCGGTGTCCCGGTCTGTATATACATTCGTTTTTTTAGTTTTGTTTTTCTCCTTTATTTTTCATTTTTTTCCTTTTTCATTTTTTTTCTTTTTTAGTTTTTTTAGTTTTTTAGCTTTTTTAGTTTTTTTATTAGTTTTTAGTTGTTTTTTTCTTTTTAGTTTTTTTGTAGTTTTTACCTTTTTTTTAGTTTTTTTAGTTTTTTTACTTATGTCCTGGTCGTCATTTATACTCCCTGTGTCCCGGTCGTCATTTGTGTCCCGGTGCTTTGTTGATGGTAATTGCTAATCGAACATTCCTTTTGTCCCGGTCACTTTCTCTTTGAGTGTCGTCATTTATATTCCCTATGTGCCGGTGTCCCGGTCGTCATTTGTGTCCCGATGTCCCGGTCTGTAATTTCGTCAGTTGAAAACATGACGTCAGTCGACACACAAACATGACGTCACCCGACAGACAGACCCACACACACACAGACAACTTATTTATATATATATATATATATATATATATATATATATATATATATATATATATATATATATATATATATATATATATATATATATATATATATATACACACACACAATTTTATATATATAAAATTACTCCTTTAGTCATTTTTCGTCTCCTCAGTAAGGTTTGAACTTAATTATCTTATTCCTTGATATATTTTGTAAATCAAGTTTTTATATATCTGATATGTTTTACTCCTATACCCGCTGTTAAAATATATTTTTCGCATTCAAGGAAAAAACTGCTTTTCCACTCTCCTGTAAAACAGGATTTTACTCAAGTATCTCCTTTTGATTGAACTCATCCACGCTGTGAATTAAAGGCTTAAGAAATAGAGTATACATCTACTGGCCAAAGAGAGGGGTCGAACTGCTTACTAAATAGAATTTTAGATGAAATGCAAGTAATATTCGCAGAATGGAGCAAGAGAAAGAGCGTACGCAGTGTTAGAAAAACCAAAGGTGGAGGGTAAACACTTTTGGTCAAACCGGGCTTGAAACGAAGCGTACGTACTGTTTACCAAAGACATTCAAAGAAGTAGTTAAACACTGCTGACGAAAGTATTTGGTGACAGTGGGTAGGTACTTTTAACCAACTTGGGTCAGAGACAGGGATTCGGCAACATTAAAAAGGACGTGCAGCTTTCAACAGCAGTACTCACTGAAGCTGAATCTGCGCCAATTGCCCGTAAAGAATACTTGCGATTAGCTGCATTGATAGAGTAATTAATACCTTGATGAGCTTCCTCACTAAGCAACGACAAATTACCGACGAAGCCACAACAATAAGTTGGCACTGCTGGGGTCAACTGGCTCGAATGAGACAGGGAAGACTCCTATATGACACTTTTTAATAAAATGGCTGTGTCAAAATTTTGATCGGATACATTCAGGGAAAAGAAAGCTCGGAGGGGCTACTTTCTCATTGATCACTTTTGACTCCTAAAAAGAGAACTATAACTTTCTATTTACAATCAAATATTTTATCCAAAGTTTATACAACCACCCTTTCAATAAAAGCTCATATGCCTCCGGGGCATATCTTACAACCCTTGTCCCCAGGCCTTGGGGGGTATGCCAGCCCAGAGAATTTTCATATGATTCTTGGATGATTTTGAATAAAATGGCTGTCTGAATATTTTGATCGGATGTATTTCGGGGAAAGAGGGCATGGAGGGAAGGATGTCCTCCAATCCCTTTTGACGCTTAAAAAGGGGCCTTTAACTTTCAATTTTCAATCGAAAGAGCCTTTTCAAAAGTTTATACGACCATCAATTCCTTAAAAGCATTATACGCCCACGGGAAAAACTTACTACATTTGCCTGTCGTCCCCGAAATTTCTGTTATTAGATCTTTGGACTATTTTGACCAAAATGACTACCTAAAACACCGATCGGATACATTTGGGGGAAAAATAACGTGGGGGGGCTAGTTGCCTTCCAGTCACTTTTGAATCTTAAAAAGGGCACTAGAACTTCTGATTTCCAATTGAATGATCCCCTACGGAAGTTTATGCAACCACCTTTCCATAAAACCTCATATGTCTCCTGGCTATAGCTTAAAACCCTTGTCCCAAGGCTCTGGGCGTTTGTGTCAACCCCGAAGGCATTGTTTTATAATCTTTGTACTAAATGAACACAGTTGTAATCTCGAAATTTCGTTCAGACACATTTGGCGAAAAGAGGGCGTGTGGAGGGGGGCTAGTTGCCTTCTGATCATTTTTGTTTTTAAATAGAGAACTAGAACTTTCAATTTCATATCAAATGAGTTTCCTCCAAAGCTTATTTGACCACCCCTTCCATTAAAACCTTATGCGTCCCCGTACAACACTTACTCCTAAACTCTAGGGGTTTTGTCAACCCCAGTTTTCTTTTATCAGATCTTTTTACTATTTTTAACCAAATGGCTATTTGAAAGTATTGCTCAGATGCATTAGGGGAAAAGACGGCGTCGCGGAGAGACTCGGCAGGGGGGGGAGGCTAGTTGCCCTCCGATCACTTTTGACTCTTAAGAAGGGCAGGTGAATTTCCGATTTCCAATTGAATGATCCCTCTCTGAAGTTTTTGCGACCATCCCTTTCATATAACCTCTTGGGAGAGAGTACATTGAAGCCTTATGGCCTTTTCTGTAGTCAACGCTAGAGCCTAGCATCTGAAGTGCTCTCAGGATTTTGTTTAGGGTTTCCATGGTCTTGTCATTTAGTTTCCAGGTTGTAAACCCCTTCTTAATCCAAGCATTAGATTTAGGATGTTTTTGCTGTATTGTATCAGAACACAAAGGAAGAGTTGGACTGATGCTAAGATCTTCTGTTAAAATAGCTTCATTCTTGGTTTATTTACAAGATCAGATATTCGGCTAAACTTTTCGGAAAATGAAGAATTGACTCCAACAGTAGCCAATAAAGTTCTGCGACTGTCATTTTCTTCTATGAAGTTCAGGAAATTTCTAAGAAAAGAGATTCGTGTTGTCCTTTGATATTCCGGGTCAATTCTTTATTAAACCATGTGAAGTATTCTTGTTCTTTGTAAGTAGCGAAGTTTTCTTTATTCATAGTTGATCTCCGCAAAAAAGGGAAATAAACTACAATGTGAAAAAAAAACAAGAACTCAAGTTTATCTTGGCATTTTCTTGCAATATTTTTTGTTGTTTCCAAAGTAACACTTCCGGAGGTTTGTAACTTTGATATTTCCCGAAGCTGAATAAAAATCCAAAGAGTTTATTAGCATTGTCTTTCCCACCTCTGTCATTCCAGGCAACTACAAAAACAATCAATTAATCGGGCTTACTTGTTTGTTTCCATAGATATCAAGGTTTATTTGTCATCTGTTAATAGACTTGACTAATCAAGATTTGGTGCATTATACGTAATTTTCTTTCCCCCCTTTTGTTGAATGTCTCTGTTTATCAGTGCTTCCTTCATTGACTCTTACCTAAAATTTTTGGAAGATAGAGTTATGGATGATATAGTTACACTTCTTCTAAGATTAAATTAAATAAAAAAAAACTAATTTTTTTAGGTGAAAGTAAGGAGCGACATTAAAACTTAAAACGAACAGAAATTACTCCGTATATGAAATGGGTTGTCCCCTCCGCAATCCCTCGCTCTTTACGCTAAAGCTTTTAATTGTTTTAAAAAGTAAAATTGTGGCAAAAGAGTCATACTACAGTGGCAAAGAGTAACTTTTGATAGGTAATATTCTTGTTATGTATACGAGGGGGTTTGTACCCTCGTTAATACCTCGCTCTTTACACTAAATCGTAAGTTTTGTCCCAATTCTTTAAGAATGACCCCTGAATCAGAAAGGCCGTAGAATAAATAGTTGAAATTACTAAAAATACTTTAGCATAAAGAGCGAGGTATTTATCTCCTCCTAAATACCTCGCTCTTTATGCTAAAGTATTATTAGAACCCCTCATATGCGTAATAATCTCTGTTCGTTTTAAGTTTCAATGCTACTCCTTCCTTTCATTTGAAAAAAGTTTTCATGTTTATTTTTCATTGTTTTCTTATAGTAATGCTAGAAAATCCTGCGCCCTTTTCATTGAATTTTTCTTCCCCCATGACAGATTCCTCCAAGAAAAGATCCTCCAACATAGCCCCCTCTCCTCAGCCCCACCCCCAAACAAAATAAAATCCCCCTGAAAACGTCTGTACACTTCCCAATAACCACTACTATATGTAAACACTGGTCAAAGTTTGTAACCTGCAGCCCCTCCCCAGGGATTGTGGGGGAGTAAGTCATCCCCAAAGACATAGTTATTCTGGTTTTTGACTATGTTGAACAAAATGGCTATCTCAAAATTTTGATCCGTTGACTTTGGGAAAAAATGAGTGTGGGAGGGGGCCTAGATGCCCTCTGATTTTTTTGGTCACTTAAAAAGGGCACTAGAGCTTTTTATTTCCATTAGAATGAGCCCTCTTGCGACATTCTAGGACCACTTGGTCGATACGATGTCCCCTGGGAAAAAGAAAAAAAAACAAAACAAAAAAAAAACAAAGAAATAAACACGCACCCGTGATTTGTCTTCTGGCAAAAAATACAAAATTCCACATTTTTGTAGATAGGAGCTTGAAACTTCTTAAGTAGGGTTCTCTGATACGCTGAATCTGATGGTGTCATTTTCGTTAAGATCCTAAGACTTTTAGGGGGTGTTTCCCCCTATTTTCTTAAATAAGGCAAATTTTCTCAGGCTCGTAACTTTTGATAGGTAAGACTAAACTTGATGAAACTTATATATTTAAAATCAGCATTAAAATGCGGTTCTTTTGATGTAGCTATTGATATCAAAATTCATTTTTTTAGAGTTTTGGTTACTATTGAGCCGGGTCGCTCCTTACTACAATTCGTTACCACGAACTGTTTGATTACCACGAACTGTTTGATACAAAAGTTAGTTTTTTAACTGAAAATAAAGAGCGATATTAAAACTTAAAACGAACAGAAATTAATCCGTGTATGAAAGGGGCTGTTCCCTTCTCAACGTCCCGCTCTTTACGCTGAAGTTTGACTCTTTCTCTCATTGTGTGTGTGTATGTGTGTGTGTGTGTATGTGTGTGTGCGTGTCTGTGTTTATGTGTGTATGTAACATACTTTGCCTTGTAATGTACTTTGACCAATGTTTGGTGCGTATACTTTACTTATGATTTCGGAAATTCCCAAGTCAGCCATTTTGAAGCCAATGGCTACTAGAAAACTGGTGGGGGTGTGAAATTCACCTATGACAACAATAGCATTTCTTAAAGCACTTGTGGCAGGCTTTGCATCGATGATCCTTTGTCTTCCAGTAAACTGGTCTGAGCGCTTCAAAAAGCCAGAGCGCTTCAACCTTCCATTCATTGCCATGAGTGTCATTCATATTTGTCAAACAAACATAAGTCCTTGGTTGTGACGTGGTCGAGATTTGGTAAGTGTAGAATGGCACGACTCTAATTGACTTCAATTCATCTTCATTTACTTATTTTCTCTGTACGGAAAGCTTCCGTGCAGCAACTCAGGTGTAGACACTTCAATAGCTCCCATTCCATGAAAGATATTCAGGCCGTCAATAGTAGCAATACCATGATCAACGTTGTCTACTGCATACTGATAAAAATATGCTTTCTCTTCGGACTTTTCCAATAATGTTTGATTTTCTGCTGCAAATCATTCAGTTTTTTTACTCCTGATTACGAAACCAAGATTATGCAACGTTTCAATTAAAATTCGGGATAAAAAATGGTGATGCAGCTGCGAAGCCAGTCCTGTTTGCAGAGACGACATTAAACCCCGTGGTCTGCATGCCTGTATTATAGCCTGTGCAATAGAAAATATCAAAAGAGGCGACTTTACACCTATTGATGAAAGCAGTAGACAAAGAGATGGGCACACGAATTTCAAACACTTTTCTACTGACGATAATTCGCAAAACACTTTGTAGAAATTGTTTCTTATCGCAACGATTTTGACTTCACTTTCTGTTGTCCTTCCAACAACTTTGATGAGCTCTGCGTTTTCACTACCTACTTTCACCTCTTGGTGATGCTCTCGTAATATCCTGTCAGCCGTATCAAACAGTTCGTGTTGACGAACTGTAGTAAGGAGTGACCCGGCTCAATAGTAACCAAAACTCTAAAAATGGAATTTTGATACCAATAGCTACATAAAAAAATCTAATTTTAATGCTGATTTTAAATATATAAGTTTCATCAACTTTAATTTTACCCATCAAAAGTTACGAGCCTGAGAAAATTTGCCTCATTTTAGAAAATAGGGGAAACAACCCCTAAAAGTCATAGAATCTTAACAAAAATCACACCATCAGATTCAACGTATCAGAGAACCCTAAAGTAGAAGTTTCAAGCTCCTATCTACAAAAATGTGGAATTTTGTATTTTTTACCAGAAGGCAGATTACGGATGCGTGTTTTTTTGTTTTTTTTTTCCCAGGGGTGATCGTATTGACCCAGTGGTCCTAAAATCTTGTGAGAGGGCTGATTCTAACGGAAATGAAAAGTTCTAGTGCCCTTTTTAAGTGACAAATAAATTGGAGGGCACCTAGGTCCCCTCCCACGCTAAATCAAAATTCTGAGATAGCCATTTTATTCAGCGTAGTCAAAGAACCTTATGACTATATCTTTGGGGACGACTTACTCCCCCAAAGTCCCCGTGGGAGGGGCCACAAGTTGCAAACTTTGAGCAGCGCTTACATATAGTAATGGTTATTTGGAAGTGTACAGACGTTTTCTGGGGAATTTTTAGGTTAGGGAGGGGGGGGGGTTGAGAAGGCGGGAATATGTTGGGAGAACTATCCTTGGAGGAATCTGTCATGGGGGAAGAAAAGTTTCATGAAGGGAGCGCAGGATTTTCTATCATTATTTAAAAAATGAAAAAATAAATATGAAAAAGTTTTTTGAACTGAAAGTAAGGAGAAGCATTAAAACTTAAAACGAACAGAAATTATTATGCATATGATGGGATCACCTCCTCCTAATACCTCGCTCTTTACGCTAAAGCATTTTTAGTAATTTCAACTATTTATTCTACGGCTTTTGTGATTCAGGGGTTATTCTTAAGAAACTGGGACAAAGTTTAAGCTTTAGTGTAAAGAGCGAGGTACTGACGAGGGGGTGAACCCCTTCATATACGTTATAAAAACATGAGAATACAGAAGTTCGTTACGTAAGCTAATTTGTTAGTTACGTATATCTTTTACTAATAAAAATATTTGTAAACAACTATAAGTTCTAGTTACCTTTTTAAGCAACCAAAAAATCAAAGGGCCACTAGGCCTCCTCCCCCACTCCTTTTTTTCTCATAATCATTCGATCAAAACTACGAGAAAGCCAATTAGCCAAAAAAATAAATATGCAAATTTCGTTTTAATTATTCATCTGCGGAGAGCCAAAATTAAAACATGCATTGATTCAAAAACGTTCAGAAATTAAATAAAAAGTAAGTTTTTTTAACGGAAAGTAGGGAGCGACATTAAAAATTGAAACGAACAGAAATTACTTCGTATATGAAAGAGGCTGCTTCCTCATCAACGCCCCGCTCTTTACGCTAAAGTTTTTTACTGTTTTAAAAAGTAGAGTTAAGAGAAAGAGTCAAACTTTAGCGTAAAGACCGGGACGTTGATGAGGAAGCAGCCCCTTTCATATACGAAGTAATTTCTTTTCGTTTTAAGTTCTAATGTTGCTCCTTACTTTCCGTTAAAAAAACTTGTTTTTTTAATTTAATCTATAAATGCTACGATTGTCTCTTTCCCGTTTGAATAAAACCCAACTACTTGTTCGACGTAGTCACTGACTATCAATTCCTTGGCTTGACGAAAGTTGTAGGCAAAACTATCACAGTCAGTTTCAGAGAGAATGTAAATCATCTTTGCTCAGAGATACAGAAGACTCTTCACTGTTGGCATACAATTGAAGCACTTCTTCGAGAGTGGCTTTCCTTGCGCTATCGCACGGTCTTCCCTTCTGTTTCTTTGGTGGAGGCAAGTACTATTGTAGGTTGCTCCAGTGATTTGATCTGCTAAAGAATGGCACTAAGGAATGAAAAACCAAAACTGGAGGGGCAGGGGATCCTAGAATACTGGTTTGAAATTAAACTGTCTGATTTGATTAGACTGTTTCCTATGTTGATAGGAAATAGCGAATCGACTAAGAATGATTAAAATAACTAGCTCATGTAGGTTAATTTTCACAACTATTTTAGGTAAGATGAGGTACTTGACTACGTTAAATCATGTTTTTAACTTTATTTTCGAATTCACAACCATCCATTTCAAAGGGAACAACCAAAAATACGACAACCTCTTAATTTAGGGCTTCAACCCCCTCCCTCTCCTTTTAGGGTGGAAATGGGAATAAGCATACGAAAAAATAGAAACCTGAATTCAGATTTGTAGCCAGATTGCATTATCTGATAGGAAACAACTCTCTAAACCCCAAAATATTTAAAAACACTAAAATTGATTTTCCCCTTATTTTCCCTTTCAAGGGCAAATTTGGGACACTTTTGCAGAGGGGAATTTTGGTAGATTTTTTTTTTGTGTAATTCAGGTAATTTTTCTAAACATTTTGTTGTAAAAAACACTCTGCTGGAATTTCCCCGAAGTTTGAACATTATTCCCGTATCTTTCCACCACTAATAGACATTTACTAAGTTAGTTAACATGTTAGTCAAAAATGAGAAAGTAGCAAACTGCGATTCCTAAGGGGAAACTGCTGCTGAATCTGTTGACGTGTCTGAAGCTTCATATTCTCCAAAAGAAAAAACTTTGGAAATATTATCATCACTGTCACCGCAATTTTTGGCTCAATGGAGCTTGGCAATGAGATTCTGGACGAACTATTTGGCGGCCTTGATGCTACTAAACATAGCAGCTGTTGTAGTTGTTACACAGACAGTTGATGTTTAACATTATGATCAAAGACTATTTCTTGCTTGTTAAACCTAGATTTTCATTAATATTTTTTTAGCTTGAAAAGCTGAATGTCTAACGGGGTTGAAGTTATCATCAGATCAACCCTGGGATAAACAGTTTTTAGTAGGAGACTTTTCAGGGATGTCAAAGCACATGGTTCTTCAACTTCAGTGTCAGGTGCTACTAAAATATCTTTAAGGTGAACTTGATATAGTAGTAGAAGATTAAGAGTAGGGTGTTCATATCCTTCCACTACATCCATCTTATCCTCAAAGCTTGATAGAAATAGCAGAGGGCAGTAACAAGCTCAAATTCTTCTTCGAATAGTACTAGCCCACGTCTCCCAATGTAGAACAAGATTATGGCCACGGGTTACTTCAATTTCAAGAAGCTCTTCAACGTGGTGTATCTGGCTGACCAACGAGTAAAAACTTCCTATCTCAGAAATTGAAGCTATTAATTGCCACTAGGAGCTCCAAGAAAGTGTTTGGTAATTCCATCTATTACGCTCGCAATTAATAGCTGTTCGTTTGCTTCAAGTGCCTCATTTAATCCACTGAATACTATGACAACAAAAAGCCATTTGTTTTTAGCCTCTTTTAGTTCTCTCATAATTTCTGCCCCTCGGTAAGTGGGAAGTCTTACAGTGTTTTTATTCGTCTTCAACAAGTTATCATTCTTTTGTACCTAGCTCAGTCATCAACAGGAATCAAATTGCAAATGAAAATTTCGAAATCACAGTAAAAAGCTTCTCTCATGTTTCTCTCATCACAGTAACAAGCTTCTCTTATGTTTGCCACTCTGCCTCCCAATATTGTGACACTCTTTCCTGCAAAGAAAGATAAATGAGAACAATAATAGGGAACTTGCTACTTCTTTCTTTTAGCCTTCAGAAAAAAAACTTCGTAAATACACAAAGATTCTGAAAAAGAGATGCTGACTTGTCGAATTTATTCCAAATGAAGAACTGTGTCATTTTTTCCGGAGACAGAAGGTTACAAGCTACCGGAAATTGGCTTATTAATTTACATAAATGTTAACATGTTATTTTATTTATGTTTTGATAAATCTATATGGTGTGTTAAGAGTCTCAGAAGCAGTTGACGGTATTAAGTTGAACCTTCAAGAAATGTTTAATAGGATGTTGAACTAGATCATAAAATATCATAAAAATCCAGGTAATTAAAATTGGCTTATTAATTTACATTATTTTATAACATTTTATTTTATTATGTTTTGATAATTCTATATAGTGTGTTGAAAATCTCAGAAACAGTTGATGGTATTAAGCTGAAACTTCAGGAAATGTTTAATAGGATGTTGAACTAAATCAGAAAATATCATAAAAATCCAGGTTGTTAAAATGGTGCATGCATTGCCTGAACAGAAAAGAACAGCTAAGGTTATGAAGCGGATATTTTCAGAGGACGTTGAAAGGGATAAGTGTTTAGCTTAATCTCTGAGCATCACGGTTGTCATTTGCGTATCTACAGTGTCTCAGGCACAGCTAATGGTGTTGATTGAAACTTTAAGGGGATTTGGGGGGAGGGAGTTTGAACTAAATCAAAAGATGATATTTGCATCCAAGCTGACTAAAGGGCGTAGGTTATGTGAAAAATTTAAAAAATGGCTATTGCATTAAGTTTGAACTTATAGGGAATTTTGAGATAGATGTTATACTCAATCTAAATACATTATGTGCATATATCTTATCGGAATGATAATTTTTCCGCACCGCACTCAGCAAACGCTCAAGTAAAATCCAAAAATTAAATAGTATAAAACGTCAGAAATAAAGAGGTGCATGCAACGTTTCTGAAATATATTCATTGTCTATTTCCTTTTTATTCATGCGTAATGCTTCGAACATCCTCTCTGGAGAATTCCTACGAGTATATTGTCATTAAATTACAGTCAAATCAAAGACTTAACAAAAGAATTGTTTTAAACCCTGATTTTAAATTATACAAAACTTACACTATAACTATACTGAATGCAATGAAACCCGACACTCAGATCACCTTATGCAGCTTACAAATCTTAATTAAAATCAGATATTTTAATTATTTGGCTAAAAGTCTCAAGTTGAACTCTTTTGTGGATTAGCTTGAAAATGAATTATTACGCGGGTCAAGGAGACGATACATTTTTTTATAAGGGGAAAATGAGGCTTGAAACTGACCATCCTTGATCAATTTGAAACTTACAGTCGTAACACCCTGAGCAAGGAGAAACTAAGCAAAAGAAAATTTTCAGTTTGGAAGCAGCACTCCAATCCATTCCGAAAATGACGCTAATTTTTGTATTATTTGCTTATAGATTGGCTTAAAACGTTTAACGTTTATTGCCGAGGCCAAAGAGACAGTATACTATTTTTGGAAGGAGGAGGCTACGATCATGCCAAAAATGGGTCATAAGCTTATTATCCTTGATCAGTTTAAACTTTAAAAACGTTAATCCTTAGGCTAATCAGTAACTAATATAAATATCTTTTGGACCAAATAGGGCCAAAACACCTGTGTTTTTCTTTAACTTAGATTGGGAAAGCCGTAAGTAGGTATTTCTCGATCAGCTGTAAGACAATATTAACCCATGGTCAATAGGAACTTGCAGATAACACAATTAGTGAATGAGTAGGCCTAATATTGTGCCGATTCGTTGAGTGACTTCAGTTGATTCATTTTATTATTTACGAAATTGACTTTAGCAATATATAATTACAAATCAGCTATTATGATGGAGGGGTGGTGGGTCAATATGTAAGAAGGGGCTGAGGGCAGATGCCTGAAAGAGCACATTCTAATGAACAACATGCTAACTGTCCATGAACCTTTGTATAAATATAAAGAGGGGTAGAGTGGGGGGTTAAGAATTAATCTCTCACTTCCTTTCAATTAGACTAAGTCTGGGCAGAAAATTGTCGCTAGCATTTATTTTAAAGCTTTTTTAAGTGAATCAATTTGATTTCTGTTTCACAAAATCATATAGAAGGATTTGTATGTGTATATAAACTATCATGAAGGTCATCTTAGTTGTTAGGTTTTTTTGTGTGGGGGGTATGTTTCAAAAAGTGCAAATTATTGGAGATGTTTCAGAAAGATATTTAACATCAAATATACTAACTCTCATTAAGCCTCCCGATGAGATTAGAATGAGTTTTGGAGAAGGTGGGGGGAATGGAAACTGATAAATAATCTATGTTGATCCCCAGGAATACTTTTTTCTCTACGCTTTTATTATTGATGTGTTTGTGGGAGAGATCTAATAGGACCCATTCTATTGCAATACTATTTCTCCGTATGTCATGAAATACTATATTCACATGTCTATCAACACATAGTTAGAAAAGGCGAGGTGAGCCATTATAAATCTAGTGAGGAAATACCTTTGGAGGGGGGAGGGGCAAATGCAACTAGGAGCTTTGTTTTCAGTAACTTTAAATACTAAAATTTCTCTTTTTCCATTTATACAGGCTACAACGTTTCATTGGATTAAAATTTATGTATATAATATATTTAAAATACAAAATTCCTCTTGTAGAGGTTGTGATGGACTCAGACACGTAGAAGTTCAGATGTTACACATAATTTCTATCGAAGCGAACTGCAATCCCCTTGTCTGCACAAAAATCTGAAGTAAAGACAATGATAAGAATTTATTCAACTAAACTACTGTTCATCGCAAATTCTAATAATATCTCCACATTTCGATGAAATTTTAAGCGCAATCCAACAGTTTAATTCTTAAATAGACAAACCGAAAAGGCAGGGGGAGGGGCTACCAATCAGTTTACAGTTCTTGGCATATGTAACAAAATGGGAACTTCCTGGGAGGGTGTAAAGAGGGAGGCTTTAAATAGATTAGGTTGGAGGAGGAGCGTGCGTAGCTGTGTTGGCCTCAGGCGGCTTGGTGCTGCAGTGAGTTATTATTAGTAGTAGTAGTAGTAGTAGTTAAAAACACGGGGATTTGAATAGCTGTTACCCCACATCATATATCGCATAAGCCTGCATACGACATGAAAAATGATCAGAAACGAACGAAAATTAAGATTTTTTCATCTGAAAGTGAGTAACACTATTAAAACTTAAATCGTGTGATATATGAGAGAGTTTTCTCTCCTCAACTTCTTGGTATTTACTCTAAAAGCTTAAGTTTTAGGCCAAATTCTTTAAGAAAAGTTACTGAAACACAGAGGCCATTTGACTAGAAAAAGAATCTTCCTTAAAACACAAAAAACTTTTGCTTCAAGAGTGAGTAGTTGAGGAATTGGGTTATCTTCTGCTAACGCAGAGATAAACGGTGAATATTTCAATGCTCTCTGTCTGGTTTTTGATGGTTTCCTCTTAATTACTTGACAGTCCACGATTCCCCAGTGGGGCCATGACCCCCGGCCACCTCCTTGTGGCCACTGGTGTCTAGGAGGAAAAGCCCCTTTCATATACGGAATAATTTCTGTTTGTTTTAAGTTTTAATGTCGCTCCTTACTTTCATTTCAAAAAACTTGTTTTTTTTATTTAATTTCTGAAAGTTTTTGAAATAATGCATGTCTGATTTTGACTCTCCGTACAGGAGAGCTCCGTATTAAAATGAAAATTGGCATATTAATTCTTTTTTTGGCTAAGTGGCTTTCTCTTAGTTTTGATCAGACGATTTTGAGAAATAAAGGGTGGGGAAGGAGGCCTAGTTGCCCTCCAATTTTTCGGTTACTGAAAAAGGCAACTAGATCTTTTAATTTTTAACAAACGTTTTTATTAGTAAAAAATATACGCAACTTAAGAATTAACTTACGTAACAAACTTTTATATTCTTATATTTTTGATTATATATATGAGGGGGTTGGTCCCTTCGTTAATACCTCACTCTTCACACTAAATCCTGTTTTGTCCCAATTCTTTAAGAATGACCCCTGAATCAGAAAGGCCGTAGAATAAATAGTTGAAATTACTTTAAAAAAATTTTTCAAACAGTTCGTGGTAACGAACTGTAGTAAGGAGCGATCCGGCTCAATAGTAACCAAAACTCTAAAAAATTGAATTTTGATATCAATAGCTACATCAAAAGAATCGCATTTTAATGCTGATTTTAAATATATAAGTTTCATCAAGTTTAGTCTTAGCCATCAAAAGTTACGAGCCTGAGAAAATTTGCTTTATTTAGGAAAATAGGGGGAAACACCCCCTAAAAGTCGTAGGATCTTGACGAAAATGAAACCATCAGATTCAGCGTATCAGAGAACCCTACTGTAGAAGTTTCAAGCTCCTATCTACAAAAATGTGGAATTTTGCATTTTTTGCCCGAAGACAAATCACGGGTGCGTGTTTATTTGTTTGTTTTTTTTTTTTTGTTTTTTGTTTTTTTTTTTTTTCCCAGGGGTCATCGTATTGACCAAGTGGTCCTAGAATGTCGCAAGAGGGCTCATTCTAACGGAAATGAAAAGTTCTAGTGCCCTTTTAAGTGACCAAAAAAATTGGAGGGCATCTAGGCCCCCTCCCACGCTCATTTTTTTCCCAAAGTCAACGGATCAAAATTTTGAGATAGCCATTTTGTTTAACATAGTCGAAAATCATAATAACTATGTTTTTGGGGATGACTTACTCCCCCACAGTCCCTGGGGGAGGGGTTGCAAGTTACAAACTTCAACCAGTCTTTACATATAATAATGGTTATTGGAAAGTGTACAGACGTTTTCAGGGGGATTTTTTTGGTTTTGGGGGTAGAGTTGAGGGAGGGGGCTATGTGGGAGGATCTTTCCTTGGAGAAATATGCCATGGGGGAAAAAAATTCAATGAAAAGGGCGCAGGACGAATCTGGTCACGTTAGAAAAAAACGTCAAATTAAGAGCTTAATATACAATGCTGGGTGTTCGGAGCCTCTCTATTATGGAGTATAATTTGAAAATAACACAACTATACGAGCGATAAAACATATATACCACAACCATAACTACTGCTAAGAGATAACACAACTATAAAGCGAAAACAGGTGAAAACTAACGGGAAAATAAACGAACTAAGAGGTGGAAGGGGCCCAGAGAAAAACTATAATCCTTTTTCAATTTTGAGCCTAACTTCCGCAAAGGAGTAATAATGTCAGAAGCCCCGAAATACCGAATTATTTTCTTTTCAAACAGTTCGTGGTAAGGAACTGTAGTAAGGGGCGACCCGGCTCAATAGTAAACGAAACTCTAAAAAACGGAATTTTGACACTAAAAGATACATCAAAAGATTCGAATTTTTACGCTGATTCTAAATATTAAGTTTCAATTAATTTAGTCTTTGTCATCAAAAGTTACGAGCCTGAGAAAATTTGCCCTATTTTGGAAAAAAGGGGGAAACATCCATTAAAAGTCATAGAATCTTAACGAAAATCACACTATCGCATTCGGTATATCAGAGAACTCTATAGCAAAAATTTCAAGCTCCTATCTAAAAAATGTAGAATTTTGTATTTTTTGCCAGAAGACAAATCACGGGTGCGTGTTTATTTATTTGTTTGTTTTTTTTTTGTTTTTTTTTTCCCAGGGGTCATCTTATCGACCAAGTGGTCCTAGGATGTCGCGAGAGGGCTCATTCTAACGGAAAGGAAAAGTTCTAGTGCCCTTTTTAAGTGACCAAAAAATTGGAGGGCAAATAGGCCCCCTCCCATGCTCATTTTTTTCCAAAAGTCAACAGATTAAAATTTTAAGATAGCCATTTTGTTCAGCATAGTCGAAAACCATAATAACTATGTCTTTGGGAATGACTTACTCCCCCACAATCCCTGAGGGAGGGGCTGCAAGTTACAAACTTTGACCAGTGTTTACATATAGTAATGGTTATTGGGAAGTGTACAGACGTTTTCATGGGGATTTTTTGGTTTGGGGGGTGGGGTTGATGGGAGAGGGCTTTTTGGGAGGATCTTTCCTTTGAGGAATATGTCACGGGGGAAGAAAAATTCAATGAAAAGGGCGCAGGATTTTCTAGCATTACAATAAAAAAAAAACAGTGAAAAAATAAACATGAAAACGTTTTTTCAAATGAAAGTAAGGAATAGCATTGAAATTTAAAACGAACAGAGATTATTACGCATATGAGGGGTTCTAAAAATACTTTAGAATAAAGAGCGAGGTATTTAGGAGGAGATAGATACCTCGCTCTTGATGCTAAAATATTTTTAGTGATTTCAACTATTTATTCTACGGCCTTTTTGATTCAGGGGTCATTCTTAAAGAATTGGGACAAAACTTACGATTTAGTGTAAAGAGCGAGGTATTAACGAGGGTACAAACCCCCTCGTACACATAATAAAAATATAAGAATATAAAAGTTTGTTACGTAAGTTAATTCTTAAGTTACGTATATTTTTTACTAATAAAAACGTTCGTTGAATATTAAAAGTTCTAGTAGCCTTTTTAAGTAACCGAAAAATTGGAGGGCAGCAAGGCCTCCTTCCCCACCCCTTATTTCTCAAAATCGTCTGATCAAAACTAAGAGAAAGCCATTCAGCCAAAAAAAATTAATATACTAATTTCATTTCAATAATTTATGTGCGGAGAGCCAAAATCAAACATGCATTAATTCAAAAACGTTCAGAAATTAAATAAAAAAAACTAGTTTTTTTAACTGAAAGTAAGGAGCGACATTAAAACTTAAAACGAACAGAAATTACTCCGTATATGAAATGGGTTGTCCCCTCCGCAGTCCCACGCTCTTTACGCTAAAGTTTTTCATTGTTTTAAAAAGTAGAATTGTGGCAAAGAGTCAAACTTTAGCGTAAAGAGCGTGGGACTGCGGAGGGGACAACCCATTTCATATACGGAGTAATTTCTGTTCGTTTTAAGTTTTAATGTCGCTCCTTACTTTCAGTTAAAAAAACTAGTTTTTTTTATTTAATATATATAAAAATAAGTTGTCTGTGTGTGGATCTGTGGATCAGGTGACGTCATGTTTGTTCGCATATGACGTCTGAATTATTTCACACTAATACAAAAGAAGAAAAAAATAAAAAAGGTAAAAACTACAAAAAAAACTAAAAAGAAAAAAAACTAAAAAAGCTAAAAAACTAAAAAAAACTAAAAAAAAGGTAAAAATCTAATAACTAAAAAAAAACTGAAAAAAATAAAAAAAAGGCAAAAACTACAAAAAAAATAAAAACTAATAAAAAAACTAAAAAAGCTAAAAAACTAAAAAAACTAAAAAAAACTAAAAAAAGGTAAAAAACTAAAAAAAACTAAAAACTAAAAAAGAAAAAAACTAAAAAAAAGGAAAAAACTGAAAAATAAAAGAGAAAAAGAAAACTAAAAAAATATGAATAAATATATATAAAAATAAGTTGTTTGTGGGTTATGTCTGTCTGTCTGTCTGTCGAGTGACGTCGTGTTTGTCCGCATATGACGTCTGAATTATTTCACACTAATACAAAAGAAGAAAAAAAAACTAAAAAAGGTAAAAACTACAAAAAAAACTAAAAAGAAAAAAAACTAAAAAAGCTAAAAAACTAAAAAAAACTAAAAAAAGGTAAAAAACTAAAAACTAAAAAAAACTGAAAAAACTAAAAAAAGGCAAAAACTAAAAAAAAACTAAAAACTAATAAAAAAACTAAAAAAGCTAAAAAACTAAAAAAACTAAAAAAAGGTAAAAAACAAAAAAAAACTAAAAACTAAAAAAGAAAAAACTAAAAAAAAGGAAAAAACTGAAAAATAAGAGAAAAAGAAAACTAAAAAAATATTAATAAATATAAAAAATATAAATATAAATATAATATAAATTAGCAATCAACAAAGCACCGAGACACAAATGACGACCGGGACACAGGGAGTATAAATGACGACCAGGACATAAGTAAAAAAAAAAAACTAAAAAAACTAAAAAAATGGTAAAAACTACAAAAAAACTAAAAACTAATAAAAAAACTAAAAAATCTAAAAATCTAAATAAACTAAAAAAGAAAAAAAAGAAAAAAGGAAAAAAATAAAGGAGAAAAACAAAACTAAAAAACGAATGTATATACAGACCGGGACACCGGGATACAAATGACGACCGGGACACAGGGAATATAAATGACGACCGGGACACAGGGACAAAACTACAATGGGGACGCCGGGGGGCACAGGGGGATATAAATGACGACCGGGACACCGGGACACAAGGAATATAAATGACGCCCGGGACACTCAAAGAGAAATCACAGACTGGAACACCGGGACACAAATGACGACCGGGACACAGGGAATATAAATGACGACCGGGACACAGGGACATAACTACAAAGGGGACGCCGGGGTGCACAGGGGGATATATAAATGACGATGGCGACTCAGGGAATGGTCGATTAGCAATCACCATCAACAAAGCTCAGGGGCAATCATTAGAATCATGAGGTATAGATCTGAATACGGATTGTTTTCCCATGGACCATTATATGTTGCATGTTCAAGAGTCGGTAAACCTGACAATCTATTTATATGCACAGACAATGGGACAGCAAAGAATGTTGTATATTCGCAAGTTTTACGTAGTTAAAAACATATATATATATATATATATATATATATATCTATATTCACAGGTGGGACATAGGGACACAACTACAATGGCGCGTAACTAATATGGCGCGTAACGACTTACGCGCGCGGGGGGGCTTGGGGGGGGCGCGAAGCGCCCCCACCAACTAGGTGTTGGGGTGGCGCGAAGCGCCACCCCAACAGCTAGTCTATATACATAAAAATAAGTTGTCTGTGTGTGGATCTGTGGATCTGTGGATCAGGTGACGTCACCTGAAAAAACTCGATCAGGTGACGTCAAAACTGAAAAAACTAAAAAAAGGCAAAAACTACAAAAAAAAACTAAAAACTAATAAAAAAGCTAAAAAACTAAAAAAAACTAAAAAAAGGCAAAAACTACAAAAAAACTAAAAACTAATAAAAAAAATAAAAAAGCTAAAAAACTAAAAAAACTAAAAAAAGGTAAAAAACTAAAAAACTAAAAACTAAAAAAAACTAAAAAAAAGGAAAAAACTGAAAAATAAGCTAAAATAAAGGTAAAAACCAATAAAAAACTAAAAAAAAAAACTGAAAAAACTAAAAAAAGGCAAAAACTACAAAAAAAAACTAAAAACTAATAAAAAAAGTAAAAAAGCTAAAAAGCTAAAAAAACTAAAAAAACTAAAAAAAGGTAAAAAACTAAAAAAAATAAAAAATAAAAAAAAACTAAAAAAAAGGAAAAAACTGAAAAATAAGCTAACATAAAGGTAAAAACCAATAAAAAACTAAAAAGAAAAAAAGGAAAAAACTAAAAAAAATTTTCATCTAAAAAACTAAAAAAAACTAAAAAAGGTAAAAACTAAAAAAGAAAAAAATAAATGACGACACTCAAAGAGAAAGCGACCAGGACAAAAGGAATGTTCGATTAGCAATCAACAAAGCACCGGGACACAGGGAGTATAAATGACGACCAGGACATAAGTAAAAAAAAAACTAACAAAACTAAAAAGAAGGTAAAAACTACAAAAAAACTAAAAAGAAAAAAACTAAAAAAAGGCAAAAACTACAAAAAAAAACTAAAAACTAATAAAAAAGCTAAAAAACTAAAAATACTAAAAAAGGCAAAAACTACAAAAAAAACTAAAAACTAATAAAAAAAATAAAAAAGCTAAAAAACTAAAAAAACTAAAAAAACTAAAAAAAGGTAAAAAACTAAAAAAACTAAAAACTAAAAAAAACTAAAAAAAAGGAAAAAACTGAAAAATAAGCTAAAATAAAGGTAAAAACCAATAAAAAACTAAAAAAAAAAACTGAAAAAAACTAAAAAAGGCAAAAACTACAAAAAAAACTAAAAACTAATAAAAAAAGTAAAAAAGCTAAAAAACTAAAAAAATAAAAAAAACTAAAAAAAGGTAAAAAACTAAAAAAAATAAAAAATAAAAAAAAATAAAAAAAGGAAAAAACTGAAAAATAAGCTAAAATAAAGGTAAAAACCAATAAAAAACTAAAAAGAAAAAAAGGAAAAAACTAAAAAAAAATTTCATCTAAAAAACTAAAAAAAACTAAAAAAGGTAAAAACTAAAAGAACTAAAAAAGAAAAAAATAAATGACGACACTCAAAGAGAAAGTGACCAGGACAAAAGGAATGTTCGATTAGCAATCAACAAAGCACCGGGACACAGGGAGTATAAATGACGACCAGGACATAAGTAAAAAAAAAACTAACAAAACTAAAAAGAAGGTAAAAACTACAAAAAAACTAAAAAGAAAAAAAACTAAAAACTAATAAAAAAACTAAAAAATCTAAAAATCTAAATAAACTAAAAAAGAAAAAAAAGGGAAAAAAATAAAGGAGAAAAACAAAACTAAAAAACGAATGTATATACAGACCGGGACACCGGGATACAAATGACGACCGGGACACAGGGAATATAAATGACGACCGGGACACAGGGACACAACTACAACGGGGACACCGGGGGAAACAGGGGGATATAAATGACGACCGGGACACCGGGACAGGGAATGGTCGATTAGCAATCACCATCAACAAAGCTCAAGGGCAATCATTAGAATCATGAGGTATAGATCTGAATACAGATTGTTTTCCCATGGACCATTATATGTTGCATGTTCAAGAGTCGGCAAACCTGACAATCTATTTATATGCAAAGACAATGGGACAGCAAAGAATGTTGTATATTCGCAAGTTTTACGTAGTTAAAACCATATATATATATATATATATATATATATATATATATATATATATATATATATATATATATATATATATATATATATATATATATATATATATATATATATATATATATATATATATATATATATACATATATATATATATATATTCACAGGTGGGACATAGGGACACAACTACAATGGCGCGTAACTATTATGGCGCGTAACGACTTACGCGCGCGGGGGGGCTTGGGGGGGGCGCGAAGCGCCCCCACCAACTAGGTGTTGGGGTGGCGCGAAGCGCCACCCCAACAGCTAGTTTAGTAATAAAATAAAAAATGATCAACAACAAGATCACATTCTAAACTAATTTCACAGGCTGTAAGCTTATAAAAGATTTGCGTACATATTCCTCAACTCAAGTGTTCTTCCCCCGTGAAATAAACTTCCTTCAAATTCTTGATGTTCCAGTACCCCACTAGTAGTGGAGGAAAAAATGAGGACACGTCACCGTTATCCATGCAAAAAAGTGATTTTCCTTGTTGTTCAAGCTAGGGAACTAAGTTTGCTGGATAGGGATTTTTGGTCATGGCGATTGCAATTGTGTACTTTTTGTTTCCGTCAGGGGTTATTTTTTAGGGGTTTCAGTCTATTTTTGAAATTTCCATAAAGAGAAAATAAAATTTTGAATATATTGAAAGGCATCTTGTGCGCTTCAAATTTAACCAGGTTAAATGGACACGTCTGGTATATAAACTTTAAAATGAAATTGGGCTGGATGCTGTGTGTGGCAAGAGTCGTTATTTCTGCAGCATTTTTTTCACTCTTGTCCCATGAGCCCTGGGGGGCTGTGTTAAAACCGAAGACCTTGTTATATGATCTTTTGAATATTTTGATCAAAATCGCTATCTCAAAGTTTCTATCAGATGTATTTGGGCAAAAAAAGATGCGGGGACGGGAGGTGGGGTAGTTGCCCTCCGATCACTTTTAAATCTTGAAAGGGGCTTCTGATTTCCAATCGAATGAGCCCCCTCCGAAGTTTGTACAACCATCTCTTCAATAACAAGGGCCAAGAGCTCATATGGCACTTGTGACGAGGTCAGAAGTGCCAATAGTCAAGATCTTCTTCCTACCAAGTGTCATAACGATCGCTCCATTAAGCGTTCTCCCTAAGCGTTTTCCAAGATTTCTGGTTTCCCCCTCCAACTCCCACCAGTTTCACCGGATCCGGTTGAAATTTAAAGCAAGAGCTCTTGAGAGACGAGTTCCTTCCAAATATCAAATTTCATTAAGATCCGATAACCTGTTCGTAAGTAAAAAATACCTCATTTTTTTCTAGTTTTTTTTTTAATTAAACCGTCCCCCCACTTCTCCCCAGATGGTCGAATCGGGGAAACGAATTTTCTAATTTATGTCTGGTCTGGTTATATTTCTAATCTATTTCTAATGTAATCTGGTCTGGTCCCTGATGCGCCTGCCGAATTCATCGTCCTAGCTTATCAAACAGTTCGTGGTAACGAACTGTAGTAAGGAGCGATCCGGCTCAATAGTAACCAAAACTCTAAAAAATTGAATTTTGATATCAATAGCTACATCAAAAGAATCGCATTTTAATGCTGATTTTAAATATATAAGTTTCATCAAGTTTAGTCTTAGCCATCAAAAGTTACGAGCCTGAGAAAATTTGCTTTATTTAGGAAAATAGGGGGAAACACCCCCTAAAAGTCGTAGGATCTTGACGAAAATGAAACCATCAGATTCAGCGTATCAGAGAACCCTACTGTAGAAGTTTCAAGCTCCTATCTACAAAAATGTGGAATTTTGCATTTTTTGCCCGAAGACAAATCACGGGTGCGTGTTTATTTGTTTGTTTTTTTTTTTTTGTTTTTTTTTTTTTTCCCAGGGGTCATCGTATCGACCAAGTGGTCCTAGAATGTCGCAAGAGGGCTCATTCTAACGGAAATGAAAAGTTCTAGTGCCCTTTTTAAGTGACCAAAAAAATTGGAGGGCATCTAGGCCCCCTCCCACGCTCATTTTTTTCCCAAAGTCAACGGATCAAAATTTTGAGATAGCCATTTTGTTTAGCATAGTCGAAAATCATAATAACTATGTTTTTGGGGATGACTTACTCCCCCACAGTCCCTGGGGGAGGGGTTGCAAGTTACAAACTTCAACCAGTCTTTACATGTAATAATGGTTATTGGAAAGTGTACAGACGTTTTCAGGGGG